>NC_142930.1:71106340-71131340 GCF_046866305.1 Octopus bimaculoides
GGGAAGGGGAGAGAGAGAGAGAGGAGGAGAGAGAGAGGAGGAGAGAGAGAGAGGATGGGAGAAAGAGAGAGAGAGGAGGAGGAGAGAGAGATGGATTACTTTATAAAGTGATTCATTATCATGTCACATCACCAGTCATCAGTCAAATGCCTTCCTTAAGAACTGAAGTCGGCTCACTAAGGCTCAACAGTACAGTTTCCTTTGTGTTGAGCTGCATGCGTACAATCAGCCAAGCTCTTGTTTTTAGCCAATTTTATTTTAAGTCGTCAGTCCACAAACGTCTTGGACAACTTTTCGCTCTTTTCCCCTCATCTATTCCTGTCAGGATGGTCTTCGGCATTGATTCGTGGACTTGATTCTCAAGAGCACTCTGCAGCAGATCATTGTTACCGAACGCTGGAGTCTAGTGCTGCATAACCACGCCTGACTTGGAGTCAAATAACAATGACTTTGCTTCATGCAACAATAGTCAAATCCAGAAATTACTACATTTGATAATACAACACAAAACGCTTTGTCCTATACTACACCGTACTACACCGCATAAATAACTATACAATGCCATACCATACAATACCACATTACACTGTACTATAGTACATCATAGTACTCCATGTTACACTCTGCTACCATAAACATCACACAACATTATCATACACTGCATCACAAAAAACAAAATAGAGGAGGATCAGTTAATTATGATTTTATTCAACAAATTCCACTCCCAGAATCACACACTTATACCTAAGCCCTGTAAAAGAACTCGGATGGTCGGGCCTCCAACAAGGCATTTTTCCACATCTTTAAAGCTAGGAACTTTTCTGCACCCCCTCGTGTGTATACATATGTGTGTGCGTGTGTGTGTGTGTGTGTGCCTGTGTATGTAAATATATGTGTACACACACACATACCTATATCTATATCTATTTCTATCTATCTATCATCTATCTATCTATCTATCTATCTATCTATCTATCTATCTATCTATCTCTCTATCTATCGGCAAGTGTGTATGAGGGCGTGCTAAAAAGTTCCTGGCTTGAGGTAAAAATATACGGGTCGATCAGTTACTTATGATTTTATTCAGCATATTCCTCTCTCAGATTCACCAACTTATTGCAGTGGTCCTTCAGTTTTTCTAACCCCTGTAAAAAGAACTCGGAAGGTCGAGCTTCCAACCAAACCTTTTACGACACCCTTATAGCCAGGAAATTTTCAGCATCCCCTCGTACACTACACTGGGAAACGCTACGTAAATAGTAAAAAGAAGCAAAAACAAAAAAAAAACAAAACAAACAAACAAAAAAGAAAAAAAATTACGCATAGGTTCAGGCGTGGTTGTATGGTAAGAAGTTTGCCCCCTAGTCACATAGTTCCTGGTTCAATCCCATTGCATTGCACCTTGGGTAAATGTCTTTTACTGTAATCCTGGCTTGGTTAAAACATGTGAGTGGATTTGGTAGGCGGAAACTGAAAGAAGCCAAACGTTTATCTATCTATCTATCTATCTATCTATCTATCTATCTATCTATCTATCTATCTATCTATGTGTGTGTGTGTGTGTGTGTGTGTGTGTGTGTGTGTGTGTGTATCTGTGTTTGTGTTTGTTCCGAACCACTGATTGACAACCTGTGTTGGTTTGTTTACATCCATCTCATCATTAATCATAGGTCTGTTCCACATGAGATGACCTGGGATTAAATAAAAGAAACAAAATCATCATTGTAGAATCAATGAAGACGACAACAAACATTAATCGTTGCAGCTGGTACCACCACCACCTAACCAACACCACCATCGTCGACACCGTCACCACCTCCTCCACCACCGTCACCACCGTCACCACCTCCTCCACTACCGTCACCACCTCCTCCACCACCTCCTCCACCACCCTCGCCACCTCCTTCACCACCGTCACAACAACTACAACCACTGCAATGACCACCATCACTACTGCCACTACCAAAACCATCACCACAACCACCACCACCACCACCACCACCACCAACGCAACCGACACCACCATCCACTATCAGCAACATCACAATTACAATCACCACCACCACCAACAACAATGACAACAGTAACATTCAGAACAACATCAACATCATCATCATCATCATCATCATCATCATCATCATCATCAACAACAACAGCCAGGGCAGCAAGCAAGGAGAGCATCGCGGGAACAGCTGACATCTTAATTATTGTCAACCAACTTATGGAGCGAAGGGGTAGACGGTGAAATGGTCGTGGATTGATTGTAGGTCGGGAAAACAAGGTATTTCATGACTAAATACATGTGTCATAGTGAATTGGATTACATACTTGTTAAGATATTAAGTATTATATATATATATATATATATGTATATAAGGCGAGAGATAACAACTGAACTACGGTACAGGAACTAGACTACACATACACATGTATGTGATACAGTTACGATTGACCAATTAAATGCATTGACATATGGTGACACTTGTTGGTCGTGCTGCTGGTGGTGCTGATAATATTTTTGTTGCTAGTCTAGTTGTTGTTGCTTTTGCTGGTGGTAGTATTGTTGGATCTAGTTCAAAACGGGGGCGCCAGTATTTTCTTAACGAAACACTTTAAAACTTGGGACACTGGTAGAATGTGTCATATAAAACATCTTTTTCTCTTAGTCTTCTTAAGAAAAAATATTATATTGCAACTTATTTCATGTTAAAGTTGTCGTATTTCTGTAATTTCAACCAATGACTGACGTCCATTCAGCCGAATACAGTAAGTGCTGACTACGTAAACAAACGATTCTCAAACGATTCTGGCGGTGATAAAATTATTATTTCCTTGTCAAAAAATGGCTGAAGCATATTGGCAGTAGCTAATAAACCTTTCTATTATAGGCACAAGGACTGGTTTTTGAGGGAAGGGTTAGGGTTAGGGTTAGGGTTAGGGTTAGAGTTAGGGTTAGGGTTAGGGTTAGGGCAAATGTTGTACACATACAGTTCAGGCAGATGTTAACGAAATTATATTAAAAATAAAACGAAGGAAAACGAACACACGTGTGTTGCCTCTCTGCAAAATGTCTGAAGTAATGGAGATTAAATACGCTTTACACTGCTTAAACTGCCAAAGGAACCGCTTAAACTGCCAAAGGAGTAACTGTAAACAGCTGAATACTTGTCAGTGATTGGTTGAAATTATCGAAATAAGACAATTTTTTACATGAAATAACTTCGAATACAAAATTTTTTTTCTGTTCTATAACACAAAATAGATAAGTATACGAAGTTTGAAAGTCTTTCGGTACCAAAAACACTACATAAAACATAAATAAAAACTGGTGCCCCCGTTTTGAACTAGATCCGTATTGTTGCTGTTTCTGTTGTTGTTGTTGTTGTTTGTAGTGGCTGTGGTGGTGTTTTGTCTCAGTTCAACTTCGGTCGATCAGATCTATCGAGATCAAAGACCTCCCTTTCAGAACCGTCATAAAGAAAATGAACGCAGCATAGCCAAGTGGTTAGGAAGTTCGCTTTGGAGTAATGATCTTTCGGATTCAATTCTCCAGTACCATCTTGTGAAAGCGTAATTTATTATAGCCTAAGGTCAACTCAAGCCGCTTGAACGAAATCTAGTACACGGAAACTACAAAAACCTGTTCAATACAAGGTACATCTAATTATTCAAAGGTGCAATCTTCACACACGGTGTGGCGCTGATAGTGTCCTAGGATTACGGCAAGGGTATTTTCTGTGACGGTACATGGCTCAGTGATTAGAGCATCGACCTACAATCATTAGGTAGTGAGTTCGATTTTCGGACCGGGCTGTGTGTAGTGTTCTTGAGCAAGACACTATATTTCACGTTGCTTCAGTTACTCATCAGTAGAAATGAGTTGCCGAGTTGTGTTGGCCTTTGCCTTTCCCTTGGGTAACATCGGTGACGTGAAGAGGGGAGGTTGGTATGCATGAGCGACTGCTGGTCTTCCATAAACAACCTTGCCAGACTTGTACCTTGGAAGATAACTTTCTAGGCGCAATCCCATGGTCATTCATGATCTAAGAGGGTGGAGGGTCTTTACCCTTTTATATTCTGCGCAATATTGAACCACTTACATGCTGATTCAATGAGCAGGTAATTCCGTTGATCGAACAATTGAATAATAATCTTCGAAACCGACGAAGATCCGTTCACTTATCTTCTTACATCTTTTAACTGTTTCAGTCATTGGACTGCAGCCATGCTAGGGCACTACCTTAAAATGTTTCAGTCGAACGAATCGACTCCAGTATTTATTTATTAAGTTTAGGACTTATTCTATCGATCTCTTGTACCCAACTGATACATTACGGGGACGTAAACAAACCAGCAGCGGTTTTCAAGTGGCGTGGAGACGAACACAAAGGACTACCCCTCACACACACACAAACTTATCGAGCTTCCATACAATATCCGTCTATGAAATTCACTCACAACGCATTGGTCAGTCTGGGGCTAAAATGAAAGATACTTGTCTACGGTGCTGCGGAATGGAACCGACCCCCAAACCACAAGCCTGCAAATCAAGTTTCTTTACCACACAGCCTATATGGTTCTTTCCTTGTTCAAAAAGGCAAGTGTAAATTAAGGAAGACTTGTCTGCTATTTCTAACGTATCATACAACTACACAGAGTCTCCCCTCCCTTCCTATTACAGCTGACCAGCGGCGGCTCGTGTATAGGTACTGCGGAACTGCGGAACTGCAGCTCCCCCTATTTCCACTCGATATTATCGATAACATTCAGTATAATGAGTCATTTTTCCTTTAATTCTTTCTTTATATTTGTGTATTATATAATCCTTAAGTTTAATGTTAGTAGCCATTGTATAGAATTGTTAGTAGCCTTGTATAGAATTGTGCGCGGCATAGTTCTAGCGACACCGTGTTGGCTGCCATGCGCATGCTCACATGTCCGAGATAGGTGTGTTGGTGAAAGGTAGTGTTTCTTCGTAACTCTGCGTGTGCTGTGCTTAAAAACGTGTTTATATTCTTGAATGTGATAAAGTGTAGAATTAGATTAGTATCCTGCTTCCAGCTTCAGTTTGCTGCCAAGATTTGAAAAATAGGGCTCATTCCCCTCCATCTTATTTTGTGATTTAGGGAGGAATTTTGAAAAACAAAGGGGAATTCGCGGCGGTGTTCCGTGAACAAATTAAACACACTACCCGGCATTGGCTAAAACGCGAACCGTTCAAATTTATGTATAAATTTTCTTTTTATATGTTTGTTTCCTTTTACACAATATTAAAACAACGGCTAAACATTTTTTGAAGCAGCAACCCCACACATTTTATCTACGAGCCACTGCAGCTGAAACTGTCTTCTTAAACGGTTCTATAGAGCTTAACAGAATCTGAAATGTGTTGAAGAGGAATTTGAACTCAGAACGTAAAGACGGACGAAATGCCGCTAAGCGTTTCGCCCGGCGTGCAAACGATTGTGCCAAACTTCATAAATATCGATTTCAAATTTTGACTCAACGCCAGCAATTTTGGGGGAGAGGTAAGTGCTCCACTAGTACTTATTTTCTCGATCCCATATGGATGAAAGGCAAAGTCGACCTCGACGGAATTTGAACTCAGAACATGAAGACGGACGAAATGCCGCTAAGCGTTCGCCTGGCGTGCTAACAATTCTGCCAAACTCACTTGATAAATATTAATTTTAACACTGATTCAAGAGTAGAATTTCCCAAAGTAATGCAACCACAGTTCTGAACCATTCGGACGAGGAAAGCGGATACAGCCGTTCAGTCTTTTATTACCGTTAACTGCAGGAAGCTAACCTCACAGTATTGAAAATCTTCACTTTAAGCAGCGAGAAATGGAGATACACTCAGTTATACTTTTTACAAAAGACGATTTCTCGGATTTTCGTAATTTTTTTCACATATTCGTCAAATATCTCTTTACAGAGCTAGAATCAAAAACTTTCGGTAGAGGATATGAAAACTGTACCAACAGATGTCGAAATAATATAACAGAAGCAGAAAATATCAGTTCTATTTTTGGTGGATAATTAACATCATTACGGGAATTACCAGAAAATTTAATTACGCAATCAAAAAGTTAACCAACCAACTCGCAAAAGAAGAATGATCCAACCTGAGACTGACTGTGAGTTTGAAGTTCGAAATATAAAGGGGAGTTAAGTAAATACGGGGAAGGTATTTAAATCTACTACATAAGGAATTTCTGTCAACAAGGGTTAATGGGGTTGGTCACTACAAACCGGTTCATCCCTTATTCACATTGTCTCTTCATTTTTATCTGTCGTCAAAGCTACCGCCAACGTCACCCAAATCTTCATCATTATCATCACTATCATCACCGTTAACATTCCCATCGATATCAAACTCGCAATCACAGATCATCCTCACCATGTCCCCATCCTCGAGCATCACTACCATCACCACACTACTATATTTCTTTTATCATCCTCCTCTTCATCATCATCATCGTTCATCAGCGAGGAAAAAACATATTGCCAGCCAAACAAGTTTCGTATGTCTGAAAAAAAATACTATCTCTGCTGCTTGCATTAATGATCGCAGCAACTTAAATTTTGATCTGGAAGTCCGTTTGATGAATCTTCCTCGCTTACCCCCAACTACAAGGATCTAAAAAAAATCCTTTCAAATTTCACCTCTTAAAGAGTCTTACCAATTCTCTAACATCTAGGGGCATCAGATCAGTTCATTTCAGTAGACTAGAGCTCTTACGATGCTGACATTAGCATTTTAATTTAATTTTTTTGTCCCTGTTTACCAAACTGACACTATTCGCCCCCACCAAATCACGGCAATATAGCGTTTAGTGTCGAATTGTGGGTGTCGGGTTGGTGTTGTCGACAGTGTGGCGGGGTTCAGAGTACATAGTGTGCGATAGAATAAGTACCAAGATTTCGAAAAAAAGTACTGGGGTCGATTCGTTCAACTAATGACTGAACAAATAAAAGGTAAAAGAAAAGAATTTTTCAAGCATCAACTGGTTATGAGGGCCAACCCGAGTAAAATTAGAATGAAAGGGATCCATAGGTAAAAAGAGGGTTGTGAAAAACAAATGTTTTAGAATGAAAGGGATCAATAGGTAAAAAGAGGGTTGAGAACCACTGATCTACCTAGAACACTTCACAACTGTGGTGTATGTTTGAAATGGTGTAATATGATGTAGAGTAACACTGTGTTGTGGGATATAATAAAGGAGCAAAAAGTAAAGGGTAAAGGGTAGAAGACCCTTCGGTCATGAATGACCATGGGGAATTACACCTAGAAACTTACTCTCCGAGGTACAAGTCCTGCAAGATTGTTTATAGAAGACCAGCAGTCGCCCATGCACACCAGCCTCCCCTCTCCACGCCACTTGTGTTATCCAAGGGAAAGGCAAAGGCTGATACAGGTTGGCACCAGTGACGTCACAACTCATTTCTACAGCTGAGTAAACTGGAGCAACGTGAAATAAAGTGTCTTGCTCAAGAACATATCACAAAGCCCGGTCAGGGAATCGAACTCACTATCTCATGATTGCGAGCACGACGCTCTAACCACTGAGCCATGCACCTTCTCTCTGATATAGTACGGTGATATGACACGGTGAGATTTAGTGGATGGTGTGATGGCAAAGAACGGGATCAAAGACTTTCCTCGAAACATAGGCTCATAAAGCCGCATTCCCGGATTCTGAAGCGTATATATTCCGTTTAAGAAATCTGTCCTGGACGGGGACACCGGTCCGTTGCAGGATTACTCATGTTTTTTGCGTGCTGAGTGGACTGCAGCAGCATGAAACGAGGTCTTTTGCTGAAGAAGATAACGCATCACCCGCGGTCCAGGAATCGAAACCACAAGCTTACGATTATGAGTGCAACACCCTAACCGCAAAGCAAAGCATTACCACGTGCTGTGATGAGTGTAGGTCGGTGCGACGTAGTGTAACACCATATTGTGTGATTTAATGGGAAGTGTAGAGCATCGTGGTGTATGTTGTAATGTGGACAAACAAATGTCAAAGAATCTGTCCACAACAGTCACCATGAAAAGACAGAGTTAAAGGTTACGGGACCATAAATCAATGTCAGATATTCACTCAGTTTCGTGATGTATGTGTGTGTATGGGGTGGGGTGGGGTGGGGGGGGGGTCATTTCATTTAAGGTAGAAAAATCAATCAATCTTTTTTTCCCTCTCTCTCTCTCTTTGCGTCTTTTACTCTCTTTCCATCTTTCTATTCCAAACGCCCCCCAGCATTGTTTTAATACGCATATATGTATATATATATATATATATATACAACATATACATATGTAAATATATTTATATACGTATATATATATATATACAACATATACACATGTAAATATATTTATATACGTATATATATATATATATATATATATATATATATATATATACACGAACACACACATATATTTTTTTCTTTTTCATTTTCCTCTGTTTTTTGAATTGATTATATATATATATATATATATACACGCACACACATACATTGATCTACTAGCATAAATATATATATACATGAGTGTACACCCACCCAGGCTCACCCATACTCTTTCTTCTCTCTTTCTTTCTTTCTTTCTTTCTTTCTTTCTCTCTCTCTCTCTCTCTCTCTCTCTCTCTCTCTCTCTCTCTCGCTCTCTTCCTTTCCATTTCTCTCACGCATATTTACCCGCTTGTCACCTGTTTATACTCACCTTTCATACTTTTATAACTTAAAGTAAAAAAAAAAAAATCACTTAATGACAAATGGCACTTTGCCTTATGGACCCAATAATTTCTTTTTAAACTAGTACAGAAACGCACATGCAAAAACACAAATAAACAGAATCACAAACACACGCACACACACACATACACACACGAAAGAATGAAAGAACATTCTAATGGAGGTGATAATGAACTAGTTGGTGCTGTTGTTTTAGTTCGGTGTGATTTCCAAAGATCCTTGCAGTTCCCGTGGGAAGTTCGGTTCATCTCGGTTCTTGGTATTTAAAATAGCATTAAGCATTGAGAGATTAATGACTTTACGAGATCGCATGCAGACCGCTGTTAGCTGCCAGTTACTTTCTTGCTTTCAAACTCCTTCATATAACACAAGCTTCCTACTACCGCAAAGAAACATGCATATATATATATATATATATATATATATATATATATATATATATATGTATGTATGTATGTATGTATGTGTGTATACATATATATGTATACATTCTTATATATATATTCCTTTACTTGTTTCAGTCATTTGACTGCGGCCATGCTGGAGCACCGCGCTTAGTCGAGCAAATCGATCTCAGGACTTATTTATTGTAAGTCTAGTACCTATTCTATCGGTCTGTTTTGCCGAACTGCTAATTTACAGGAACGTAAACACACCAGCATCGGTTGTCAAGCGATGCTGGGTGATAAACACAGACACACTACCAGATACACACGCATACATACATACATACATACATACATGCATGCATACATACATACATACACACACACATACATACATACATATATACATACACACACACATGTATATATATATATACATATATAAATATATATATGTATATATATATATATATATATATATATATATATATATATATATATATATATATATATATATATATATATATATTAATATTATCTCGGTTGAAAAAACTTCGATAATGTAAATATGTTAATAGTTACCAGGGTAGCAAAAATCACACAAAAACTGGGATACCATACCCGGTTAATAGGTAGTAATACCAAGTTAAAGTGATGTATTTTCAGTCGATATGAAGAATAATAATAAATGGAGCAAAACGCATACGATCAATAAGTTCCTTTAATTCCTGCATATGTTTCAAAATGTATGTGCTCCCTACTCCAAAGAAGTAAGAGGTGCTGGAATTGCACTCAACGAATGTAGCTTTACTGGGAAAACTACATTCGTTGAGTTTGGAGCACACTCGTAACTTTACTTACATATTTTCGATCTTGTTCTTGTAAGTTACGTTGAAAATGTTCAGAAACTAATTTTAAGAATTCCCTACCTATATTAGTTTTTACAGCCATATTAAAAGCTGGGTTGAACCACAAAACCATCGTAGTTCTAGTTCTACGTGTGGTATGACTGCTAGCATCAACTTGGTTACATTAGATCTTCTCAGACAATCCACATCAATCATAATCTGTGAGCCTACTTCAACATTTAAATTAAATTTGCCAAAATATTTTGGCAAATTAAATTTAAATGTTGAAGTGAATCTAACGGTTTTTGCGTGTTTCTTAAATGGTTTATAAACACCTTCCACGCTGCAATGGTTTATATATATATATGGTCACATGCTTCCGGTCAATAATCCTTTCCTTCCTTGGCTTTCGCCGAGCAAACGCACGAACAACTTCGTCCCTTTCAAGTTCGTGCTTCACAACGTTCATACACACATAATTTTTCTCGTCTGGCCGTAAAGCCTTTTCTGTTTGTTTTCCTGTCTTGTTTTTTGTCCGCCACTACATTCCTCCATGGCTAGATTTAATTTGCGTATACAAATTTAATCTGCGGTCCATGGGATGAGCCGTTTTAACGATGCGTCCTGCCCGAAGCTCGTCGAAACGCCGGTGTTAAAACGTGGGTAGCTGATGAAGTAGAATGTTCTCTATGTGGCTTGTGTGTTTTCTCGTCTACGTTTGTTTGCAATGTCCTGTACCCAGATATGCACCTATACATACAGGTGGATGTCGGTATGCACATACCTGTACGTATATATGCATATACTCATTTACTATATATTTATATATATATATATATATATATATATATATATATATATATATATATATATATATATATATATATATATATATATATATATATATATATATATATATATATATATATATATATATATATAAATATATATATATACACATGTATATACACATGTGTGTGTGTTTCCCCCCACCGGCTTGACAACTGGCTTTGGTGTGTTTACGTCCCCATAAGCTAGCGATTCAGCAAAAGAGACCTACATAATAACTACTAGGCTTAAAAAAACAAAAACAAATCCTGGGGTCGATTGTTCGACTAAAAATCCTTCAGCATGAGCGTAGTTAAATGACTGAAACAAAGTAAAAGATAAAAGATAAAAAAATACCTTTATTTTTTATCTATTTAGAATTGGATCTGCAGAAGATATCGGTTCGTCTTTATCTCCTTATTTCATTCATATCATCATTAATGGCTTCAAATTTTGTCACAAGGGCAGCAATTTTGGGGTAGGGGATGAGTCGATTACATCGGCCCCAGTGTTCAACTGGTTCTTATTTTATCGACCTCGAAAGGATGAAAGGCAAGGTCGACGTCGGCAGAATTTGAACTTGGAACGGAGCGACGGGCCAAGCATTTCGTCCAGCGTACTAACGAATCTACTAGCTTGCCACAGATTATCATTAATGACCATTAACAGTAACACACTCCGTATATATCGATCACATTCTTGAACAACAAGAACAAGAACAAGAACAAGAACAACAACAACAACAACATCGAAAAAAGAAAATAAGAAGAAGAGGCCATGAATGTCATTCAATCCATTTACACACCGCCTGTACCAATAATAAACACCTATCGGTTCGTATTAATCCTTACACATCTTGTCACGTGCTACAAGCAACTCTACGGTTCCTTTATTTGCAATTTCGGGTTAATAACTAATAATTAGACACTTAATCCAACTACGCATGACTGAACATGCCCAATTACAAGTTGTTAGGGACAGCAGGATAAAGGAGGGATACATCAACATTCCCTTTTATATCCTATCATATCGTGACTTCATCGTCTTAATGTTTCTGTTTTTATTCACTCATTCTAATTCTTCATTTTTCTTTTTCTGACGTCTTAAACTTCCTTCACTCATCTAGTTTACGCTCGCATATTGGACGTCCATTACAACCCCCCCACCACCACCACCACCACCACCACCACCACCATCACCACCACCACTACCACCATCATCACCACCAAGAACACCAATAACAATACACCATCACCACCACCACAAACGACAACAGCAACAATGCTACTACTACTACTACTACTACTACTACTACTACTACTACTACTACTGCTACTACTACTACTACTACTACTACTACTGCTACCACTGCTACTACTTCTACTACTACTGCTACTACTACTACTACTGCTACTACTGCTACTACTACTACTGCTGCTACTACTACTACTACTACTACTACTACTACTACTACTGCTACTACTGCTACTACTGCTACTACTACTAATACTACTACTGCTACTACTTCTACTACTACTGCTACTACTGCTACTACTACTACTACTGCTACTACTACTGCTACTACTGCTACTACTTCTACTACTACTGCTACTACTGCTACTACTACTACTGCTACTACTACTACTACTGCTACTACTGCTACTACTGCTACTACTACTACTACTACTACTACAAATACATTACCAATACAAACAAGGCAAACGCAACTACAACTAACGTCAACAACACCTGAGTTACCAATATCGCCAATAACAGCGTTTCGCGTAACTCGAGCACCGCCACCACCACCACCACCACAACCACAACCACCACCACCACCACCACCACCACCACCACCACCACCACCACCACTACCACCACCGCCGCCGCCGCCACCGCTGTTGCTGCTGCTACTACTACTACTACTACTACTACTACTACTACTACTACTACTATGTAATCAAATATATTTTGGGGTTGTGAAAAACGAAGAAACCCCCCCCCACCTTCACCCCCACCCTCACCCCCAATTCCACTCCAGAGATTAAGCCATACCAGTCATATTTGCGGCACGTTCTCCTGAGGTGCTGAGATGGGGACGACGGTCTAAGTAAAAGAAACGTTTAAAAATGAGGATCCAGGCTGCTGTCGTGCATATGTGAAGCAAGGTGCATGTGTGCTTGCGTGGATGCGTGTCTGTGCGGAGGTGCGTTTGTGTGGATGTGCGTGTATGAAGGTTGAGAGAGACAAAATGTGTTCGTATTAGACTGAAAGAAGACATCGTATGTCACCTCATGGTAATCACGTGATGAAGAAGGATTTCCAAACGAGTAAACAATTACGAATAGGCGCAGGCGTGGCTGTATGGTAAGAAGCTGGCTTCCCAACTGCATGGTTCCGTGTTCAGTCCCACTTCGTGGCACATTGGGCAAGTGCCTCCTACTACTCCCTCGGATCAATGAAAAGTCTTGTGAGTGGATTTGATAGATAGAAACTAAAAGAAGCCTGCCGTATATGTGTGTGTGTGTATGCGTGTGTATGTGTGTATGCGTGCATATGTGTGTGTATGTATACATGTGTGTGTCCTTGATACCACTAGGCAACTGGTGTTGGTGTGTTTACGTCCCCGTAACTTAGCTGTTCGGCAAAACAGACTAATAGAATAAGTGCCAAACTTTAAGAACTGGGGTCGATTTGTTCAGCTAAAATTCTTCAAGATGGTGCCCCAGCATGGCCGTAGTCCAATGACCTAAACAAGTAAAAAAATAATAGGCTAAATGTGTTGAGCATTCTATCATTCGTTTGCCATCTTATACATACATATATGTATACATACATATATACATGCATGCATGCATACATACATACATACATACATACATGCATACATACATGCATGCATGCATGTATACATATGTAAGGAATTTGAACAAAAGAAACTGACGTGCATCGCTCAAATCCTGCCATCCATTAGCGGCACAGTTAACATCTGATGATGTGTTCAATCATGTGATCACGTAATATATATTAGGAGTGGCTGTGTGGTAAGAAGCTTGCTTCCCAACCACATGGTTCCAAGTTCAGTCCCACTGTGCGGCACATTGGGCGTCTTCTACTATAGCGTCAAGCCGACAAAGCTTTGTGGGTGATATATATATATATATATATATATATATATATATATATATATATATATATATATATATATATATATATAATTTATATAGGTAGGGTGATAAATTGAATATTAATTCAATTTAAAACCAAGTGGCCTAGCATATGAAAAAATCTGAAAATTCAGAAAAAAGTGTATTACACGTGTATAAGGTATGACCACTAGGTGGACATCCAATATACTAGTAAGAGGTCATCAACGACCGGATGTCCACCTAGTGGTCATCCCTTATACACGTATATATACATATATGCATATACATATATATGCATATATACATATATATGGACATCCAATATACTAGCAAGAGGTCATCAACGACCGGATGTCCACCTAGTGGTCATCCCTTATACACGTATATATACATATATGCATATATATGTATATATATATATATATATATATATATATATATATATATATATATATATATATATATATATATATATATATATATTTGTTCATATGATGATATCTCCACAATGTGTTGGTGAGAAAAGCATGTAATCGCTACCAATATAGCAAGAGATTTCTCCCCAAAGGTCTAAAGTAGACTCCTTAAGGATCGATCTCCTTGGTTATATATCAAATTTAAAATTTAAAAGAGAGTTTTGACGCTGATATCCATTATTATTGAAATTTATTTCTATGTCAACATTTCTGTATAAGGCTATATTTAACTGTCAAATTCAAGTCAAATATATAATTTACCTTACACATCTTCAGGGAAAAAGGTAAAGAACAAAAAGTAAACACCAAAAACATCGTCTCTAAGTCTAGTTCATATTCAAATTTTTCCTTAAATAACTCCTTAAATAAATTCCTCCTTAAATAAAGGTCAAAGGGAGAAAACCCCTCATAATATTATTAATTAATTATAAACAATCACATATTACAATAGAAATCTATATTATATTATCTCTAGAAACTTTAGCAAATAATTACAACTGCTATTGGTAAATTATACGTTGATATGGTTTTCTCCCTTTGACGGACCTTTATTTAAGGAGGAATTTATTTAAGGAGTTATTTAAGGACAAATTTGAATATGAACTAGACTTAGAGACGATGTTTTTGGTGTTTACTTTTTGTTCTTTACCTTTTTCCCCTGAAGATGTGTAAGGTAAATTATATATTTGACTAGAATTTGACAGTTAAATATAGCCTTATACAGAAATGTTGACATAGGAATAAATGTCAAAACTCTCTTTTAAAGTTTATATATATATATATATATATATATATATATATATATATATATATATATATATATATATGCATGTATGCATTTGTGCATCTGTGTTTGTCACCCCCCACCAACACTTGACATCGAATGTTTGATGTGTGTGTTCACGTTCCCATAAATTAGCGGTTGGCAACAGAAGAAGATCACTTCTAGCACAGATCTTCTTCTAGCACATTAACAGTCCACTTAGTGGTCTCTTTTATATACACATGTACTATAATCCTTTTGAGATCTCAGAAAAATTTTTCTGAATCTTCTGATTCCTTTAATGTGCTGGTTTCCTGGTATTAAATTGATATTAATTAATATCAATTTTTTTACCCTATTATGTTAATTATATAAATATATATATATATATATATATATATATATATATATATATATATATATATATATATATATATATATATATATATATATATATATATATATATATATATATGTGTGTGTGTGTGTGTGTGTGTGTGTGTGTGTGTGTGTATGTATTATGTATATATATATATATATATATATATAATGTGTATATGTATAATGTATATATATATATATATATATATATATATATATATATGCATATATATGCATGTATGTTTGTGTATATATATATGTATATATGTGCGTGTGTCTGTGTATGTATATGTGTGTATGTGTTTGTGTGTGTATACACACATTAGCATGCAGGTGCATTTGGATAATTATGTGTGACTGTATGTGTGTCAGGTGTGTCTAAAATGTTCGTTACTTTTTATGGTGTGTCCCTTTACATCTCACACCTCGTCATTTGATCAATAATGATCGATAAAATAAGTATCAAACTGAAGTGAAATATGTACGCCAGAGATGGTGGGGATCCAATATGATCGACCAAACCCTCGAATGTGGTGCCGAATTATGACTGCAGACCAATGGCTGAAACCAACAAAAGAATAAATGAATAAAAGAATAAAAGAATATCACTTTTCGACCTTTTACTGACAGGAATACCAATTTGTACCACATACATTTTCATAGGTTCAAAACGGGGGTAATTAACCGAACCCCGTGTAGCGTGGTTGTGATTATAGAAGAGTTTCTGTCATTGTTAAGAAGTATACTTGGATATGAATAGGTTTCATAAAAATTTGAAATATCTTGGATACAAGATGTCACTCCCTGATGGTCACTAACTGAGCCGTTATATCCACGTGTATACGTGTATTGTACGAAATGTCACCATCACCGTTCATATTTCCTATGCATCAAGCTTTCCCCCTTCTCTCTCTCTCTTTAACTCTGTCTGTCTGTCTCTCACTCGCTGTCATTCTTATTATTGTGCTATATACAAAAGAATAGACAGTCGGCTGCTGCATCTTTGCTACATATTTACTTAACTTTCTTAGTAATTGAAACTTCATTCACTTTACGCATTTTTTCTCTCATCTTTGGCCTATATCATTATTTTTTCCTCGAATCACTGTTTGTCTGCCTGTCTGTCCGTCTGTCTGTCTGTCTGTCTATCTATCTATCTATCTATCTATCTACCTATCTATCTATCTATCTATCTATCTATCTATCTATCTATCTATCTATCTATCTATCTCCCTCTCTCTTTCACTATAAATTCATATTCTTCTCAATTTCTTTTCACTGTGATATAATTGACACGACTTCGGCTGGAATTTAGTGTCGAAACAGGAGAAGTAGACATGTTACTGTAATCAGCTTCTGTGAATCACAGTGATGATAATGCTGCTGTAATGCATGTAATACAGCATAGTACAGTGAAGAAAATGCTTTTGTAACACAGCGGGCCACTGTGACGATATTATTTTAATAAATAAGTTATGGGAAACAGAAAAAACAAATTGAATCATTCTGTTGTTGAATATCCGAGCATACCTAGAATAATAATAATATTAATAATGTTGATAATAACAATAATAAGAGGAATTGTAATGTTAGTGATGATGTTAATACGAGAGGTAAAAAGAAACCTATACCTTTTATTCGAATGGGTGACCCGACTATTAACAACCACCATACCAATAAGAAACACAATAATAACATAATTTGGATTATATTTCCTTTTGCTAAACATTTGACGTCTAATTTTATAAAGTCTATTTGTTCTATTAAATCAAATTTTAGTAAATCGAGGTATGCTGGGATATTCAATAACAGAATGATCAGATTTGGCTTTTCTGTTTCTCCTAACTTATTTAGGATTATTTCTTTCTTTAACAATAGAAAACTAAATCTTTACTACAAGAATTTAACCTCCTCTGCTACTTATACTAATCCCAATTATTCAAATAACTCTGTATCTTCTACCAACGATTCCCATACTCACACAAATTCTTCCTCTATCAGCACACATACACATAACAATAGTACGTCTAATATTAGTAATCATTGTAATTGTAGAAACCCTAAAACCTTTGAGGTTAAAGGTAATTGAGGTTAAATGATAAATGTTGTATATAAAGCTACTATTACAACGCATGATCTCTCTAGGTTTCATTATATAGGTTGCACGTAGACCCTTCTTAAATTACGTTTGAATAATCATAAATCATCTTTTAATGATCCTCGGAAAGAAAGTAGTACTAGTTTATCCAAAAAGGTCTGGCAACTTAAAAGAGACAACATAAATTTCTCAATTTCTTGGAATATTGTCTCTTCTGCACCCTCTTATAGGATCAGAAATAGAACGTGCCTTTTATGCTTTGAAGAGTCTTATATAATTATGAAAATGAACGGTTCTATCTTAAATTCGAGAGAGGAAAGAGTTTCTCTTGTAAACATATGTCCAAATTTCTTTTCATTAACCTTAAATAGTCTTATTGATTACCTCTTTTTCTTATTAGTTCTTATTGCACTCTTAGGTTATGTGTATGTACGTATTCTCAGTGCATGTATGTATGTATGTATGTATGTATGTATGTATGTATGTATGTATGTATGTATGTATGTATGTATGTATGTATGTATGTGTGCTTGTGTGGGAATGTTTATGCTCTTGTGCTCATGTTGTATATGTATGTGTGTATATGTATGTGTGTATATATATATGTATGTATATATGTGCATGTGTATGTATGTGTGTATATATATATATATATATATATATATATATATATATATACATATATGTATATATATATATATATATATATATATATAAATATATATATATATATATATATATATATATATATATATATATATATATATATATATATATATATACATATATATATATGTGTGTGTATTTTTATGTGTATGTGCGTATGTGTATGCTTATATATGCACATATGTATATAAATATATTAGCATGTAGGTATGTATGCATGTGTATACTTGTAGGTTTCTTTGTGTCTGCGCATGATTGTATTTATGTCTTTGTCTACACGTATATACACAAGTATATGTAGGTGTGGATGTATGTATACTTGTTTTGTCTGTATATGCATGTTTTTTTTGTGTATGGATACATTAACACACACGCATATATCTGTGTATATCTGTGTATATATACGTGCATATTTCTATATGATTTTTGTATATGTTTTTTCTTTGGTGTATTTACATGTACATATGTGTATTTTTGTTTTTTGTTTGGATGAATGTGTATATATTATGTGTGTTTTGGATGTATGTGTATAAATGTGTGCATTTGTTAATTTCGTATATATGTGTGTGTATATGTATATATTTCTGTATATGTGTGTGCGTGTACTTATATGTGCATGTTCATGCTTTAAGTTTGTCTTTGTAGGTGGGTGTATATGTGTATATGTATATATATATGTGTAGGTATATATATATATATATATATATATATATATATATATATATATATATATATATATATATATATATACATGTATGTGTGTATGTGTATGTGTATATAGACGTATGTTTGTGTGTATGTATGTGTGCATATGTATATATACTTATATACGTCTTATGTGAACACGTACTTCTTTCTTTTACTTGTATCTTCCATTGTATATGTGAGTATACGCACATTTATTTGTGTGTATATGTGTTGTGTATGTATGTATATGTGTATATACTTATGTGTTAAGTGTACACGTTTTTTCTATCAATTGTGAATTTATAAACATTTTCTCCTTCATATATTCGTTTTTGTTCCTACTTTTTTTATTGTCTCCCCTACCCCGGGCTAGTTTTTGAGTAAGGTAACTCTCTCGAATACACCGGCCGGTCTTGTCTGTGATCGATGCTTTTTCCTTGTTAAGTTCTCTTTGTTTTTTTCTCTGCTTGTACGTACATTTTTACTTAAATATTGTAACTTTGCTTCAAACATAGTCTTGCCTATCACTTTTAGCCTCGTGTAACATATATATTTTTTCGATTTTCAATATTAATAGGTATATGTATAGCTCTCTATGGTTTGTTTCTGCTAGTGCACCTGTTAGGTTATATTCTACTATACATACGTGGCCCTGTTTACACTATACTTCATCTCGACCTGTTACCATTTCTTTAAACATATTCGTTAGATTTTTATTCTTATTTTTATGTTATAGTTTACTGCACATATAGACGTGCATACACATTGATATGTCTGTCTTTTTGTCACTTTCGTCTCTCTCACAATTATTATTACTGTTCTTTTTCCCTTGTACAGCTTGCATGTAAATATATGGTTTTTCCCTATTATATGGTTTTTCCCTATTATATGGTTTTTCCCTATTATATGGTTTTTCCCTATTATATGGTTTTTCCCTATTATATGGTTTTTCCCTATTATATGGTTTTTCCCTATTACCCCTTTGTATTCTCCCTTATTGTATGTTATTTTATTAAACCTTTTTTGATGTCCTTCCAAAGATTCTTCACACTGATGAGAATGACAATGCATAAATTTAATTATAATTACTATGTTTATAATTATTTTCTGCTATATTTGTATTGTCCTTTGAAATGCGCATATGTATTGAATCTTCTGTATTAAATCTAATTTTGATGCAACATCTTTTTCTCCTCCATTTTTCTATAATTGATTATGGTATATTTATACCTATAACGATATTTTGGCCAGACAGGTAATGCACTATCGGAACGCTCACGGGTACATCGACAACAGATTAAAAACCCAGAAGTCCGCCAAATACCACTGAGTAACCATCTAGCAACATGTGGTCATCAAACTTTTATTATATTTCCATTCCATAAACTTTACAACCGGAATGAAATTGAAAGAAAATGCAAAGAAAAGGACTTTATTAAGAAATTCAAACCCACTCTTAACAAACAATGATTAAATCCATCTTACTTGGGGTTTAAAAATCTTATCCCTGTAACCAAAACACAAAAAATCTCTCAGATATCATTTCTATAAATAGATTTGGCATCATTTCTAAGAACAGCCAAACACCTACTGGGGTTTAAAAATCTTATCCCTACAACCCACACAAAACAATAAATTAAAATATCATCATTTCTAAAAATAGATTTAACATCAATTCTAAAAATAGCCAAACACCTACTGCTGCCGTCCAAAGGAATTGGTATAAAAGACAGAAAACCAGCCAACTTATTACAGTCTGTTAAAGTCTGTCATACCGGCCATGACGAAGGGAAATAGCCCTGAAACTCGAGTCGCCTTTATATATATATATTTATATTTATATATTTATATATTTGATCCTTTATATTGAACACTCAATATTTCATCTACATTCAATACTTTATTTCATGGTGCCATCCATTTTTATTTTATTTTATATTGTATATTGTATATCATATTATATATTGTATATTCCATATTCTATACCCCACATTAGTTCTGCAGGAATATAAATAAAACATAAAAAACAGACAGTGTTGGAACTCTTTTAAGCAAAATAATATATATATATATATATATATATATATATATATATATATATATATATATATATATATATATATATATATATATACAGGCGCAGCCAGCGGTGACTCTGCGCTAAGTAGCGTGGCACCTTGTGTGTGGAGTTGGTAGACGGAAACTGAAAGAAACCCGTCGTTTATATATATATATATGTGTGTGTGTGTGTGTGTGTGTGTGTGTGAGTGTT
Source organism: Octopus bimaculoides (assembly GCF_046866305.1). Taxonomy (NCBI): domain Eukaryota; kingdom Metazoa; phylum Mollusca; class Cephalopoda; order Octopoda; family Octopodidae; genus Octopus; species Octopus bimaculoides. Next base: position 71,127,660 of record NC_142930.1, read on the forward strand.
TATGTGTCTGTGTTTGTCTCCCTCCACCATCGCTTGACGACCGATGCTGGTGTATTTGCGTCCCCGTAACGTAGCGGTTCGGCAAAAGGGGCCGATAGAACAAGTACTAGGCTTACAAACAATGGAGTCAAATTGTTCATCTAAGGTGGTACCGAATGGCCGTAGTCAAATGACTGAAACAAATAAAAAATAAAAGAATAAAAGAACACATATATATATATACATATATATATATATATATATATATATATATATATATATATATATATATATATATATATATATATATATATATATATATATATATATATATATATATATATATATATGTATATGTACATATGTATACACACACACACACACACACACACATATATATATATATATATATAAATACATATATATACATGTAAAAGAGAAAAGAGTATATATATATATATATATATACTCTTTACTCTTTACTTTTTTACTGGTTTCAGTCACTTGACTGCGGCCATGCTGGAGCACCGCCTTTAGTCGAGCAAATCGACCCCAGGACTTATTCTTTGTAAGCCCAGTACTTATTCTATCGGTCTCTTTTGCCGAACCGCTAGATTAAGGATACGTAAACACACCAGCATCGATTGTCAAGCGATGTTGTGATACACACACACACACACACACATATGGATATATGCACATATACGACGGGCTTCTTTTTCAGTTTCCGTCTACCAAATCCACTTACAAGGTTTGGTCGGCCCGAGGTTATAGTAGAAGACACTTGCCCAAGGTGCCACGCAGTGGGACTGAACCCGGAACCATCTGGTTGGTAAGCAAGCTACTTACCACGCACCCACTCCTGCGCATATATACATATATATAAAAGCAAATAAAATATAAAACAAAAACACCAAAAGTCAAAAGGGCGTACACAGTAAATGTATTAGATGGACGCACAGAGAAAGTTTTAAATAGAAAAAAGAGTTGTGGACTTTCGAGTACGGCTCTTTGTCAGAAAGAGGAAAGTGGGGAAAGTCCAGAGAAAGAAAAGAATGGTCCGAGAAAAGTACGTGTCGTTTCATGGCTGGGCAAGAACTGAAAAATATATATTAAACCATACACACACATATATATAGTATAGATTTTTTACTACATATGTACACATCCATATATGAATATATTTGTGCATATATGTTTGGCTAATGGTGATTTTGTTCTTCGTTGATTAATAAGATATTTTTCCTACGTTTTCCTCTACTTTTTGTCATTCATTGTTATGACAACTTGTCCAATGCCAGGCAAGTAGAGCGTCTTATATGTAGTTAGAAGACAGTGTGAAATTTATGTTTGTAGAATGTATTCTATATTCAAAGAGAATTAGTTGTTTTTCTGCCACTATGATAGTTCCAATAAACTGGAACGCATTGAAGATAATGTTACATCGTTATTACGCATAAAAATCCTTAATGACGAAAATATTATTGTAACATAGAGAAAATAGTGTTATTTTAATATAGAAAATCATATTAGCGATAATGTTATTGCAGTATATACAACCATATTGAAGATAATGTTCTTGTGATTTACGGAACCATTATGAAGATGATATTATTGTAAGGTTGAAAACCATATTGTAAGGTTGAAAATAATGTTATTGTAACGTTGCTTTCAATATACAGGACCAAGTTGAAGATATTATTTTCTGTAACATAATATAAATTTTAATAGAGTACGGCTTGACGTTCCAAATTCAAAGTGTTTAATTACAGCGACAATAAAAGCAAAATAGATTTTATTGACGAAAGAACAGTTTCTTTACTCCGTTGAATAGGTTGAAAAGCTCTCATATTCTTTTTTGCATTTTGTATTTCTGCGAAAACATTGCTGTTCAGCCTCACTCGAATTTAACTGCGTATAGTAACTGTCATATTTGAGATAATTCGTGTTCGATTCTCAGCTCAGCATCGTAAAACTCTAGGAACAAATAGTTTCTTCATTCTTTTGAATAGACTGAAAAGTTCTCAGATATTTTGTATTTTGTATTACTGAGCAAACACTGTTCTATATGTTCAACCTCACTGGAATTTAATTACGTATAGTAACTGTCCTATCTGAAACGAAGATTCGTGTTCGATTCTCGGCTGGCCATCGTAAAACTCTAAGGAACAAACTTAGCAATATAAATGAAATCTTTTTTATCATTTAAGGAGCCATAGGCGGAGGAGTGGCTGTGTGGTAAGTAGCTTGCTTACCAACCACATGGTTCCGGGTTCAGTCCCACTGCGTGGCGCCTTGGGCAAGTGTCTTCTACTATAGCCTCGGGCCGACCAAAGCCTTGTGAGTGGATTTGGTAGACGGAAACTGAAAGAAGCCCGTCGTATATATATATATATATATATATATATATATATATATATGTGTGTGTGTGTGTTTGTGTTTGTCGCTCCAACATCGCTTGACAGCCGATGCTGGTTTGTTTACGTCCCCGTAACTTAGCGGTTCGGCAAAAGAGACCGATAGAATAAGTACTAGACTTCCAAAGAATAAGTCCTGGGATCGATTTGCTCGACGAAAGGCGGTGCTCCAGCATGGCCACAGTCAAATGACTGAAACAGGTAAAAGAGTAAAAGAGTAAAAGAGTTAGCCTGTTGATGATTGTAGTTTTGTAAGAAACTGTTATTCAGAAAAAGTGACACCATTTTATACATGATGTAGAGTTAATTCGCCAAAATAATCACAGACAAAATACAAATATATGAAAGAAGTTGATTAGTTAAAGATACGATGAGTTACACTGAGGAAAAGGACCACTTCTTCCTTTATTCTCTGATCTTGCAAATTCTATAACTTCAATGTTAACAAAATACATATGCTAGCTGACGAAAGACGACGGCAGCGGTGAGGACGACAGGGACGACAACTACGGCGGCTATGATGACAACAACGACGACAACGATGACGATGACGACGACGACGACGACGACGACGAAGGCAATGATGATGATGATGATGATGATGATGATGATGATGATGATGATGATGATGATGATGATGATGATGATGATGGGCCGAAATATTGGCGCAGAAGAGACAAATAATTTCATACTTGCTCTCATGGCTAAAATAAACAAGCAAAAAAATATTAAAGAAAGAAAAAAAGAAAGCAAGAAATAAAAAAATAAAACAGATGTAATAAAATAACACAGAAAGCACAAGAAAGAGAGATTTAAGTCTTCTAGTTTGTTAGAAACAAGATTACATAAAATAAGTACATTTTTCTGTAGAAGCAGGCAGGCATGGAGTAAGTAACAACGTCTATATTTTAGAGAAAGCAAAGACACAAAGAGAGAGAAAGAGAGAAGGAGACAGGTAGAGAGAGAGAGAGAGACAGACAGACAGACAGACAGAGTGAAAGAGTGAGAGGAACGTAGGTATTGGAGTTGCCGGTCCGTTGCAAGTATGAGGTAAAAGTTTTGAACAATTGCTTGTGACAAGTGGTCGCAATAAAGACGAAGATCGCAACTAGAGACACATACCTCTCTCTCATCCGGATTGACTTTGATCTAACGTCTTGTGACAGCACTGTACAGCACCAGCCACCAAAATACCACGTATACAACCACAAACACACACGCACATACATACACACACACACACACAAATATATATATACATATGCATGCATGTATGTATGTATAT
>NC_142930.1:71136340-71138840 GCF_046866305.1 Octopus bimaculoides
TTTTTTTTAGTTTATGAATCCCTTTGATTACTGTTTTGCTTTAGATATAGTTATTCCAAGAAACAGATTACAGTTTTTTTCTGGTGATCCCCATTTCAATTCGATGTTTAAAAACTAGATTTATAGAAACTCCTATTTGTACTTTTCACACGTTCACTTGTGCAGGTTTGCAATATTACTCTCAGAGTAATGTTTCAGTGGCTGGAAACATGTTGAACTCTGTAAAACGTTCGAGAAAGAAACGGAGCTGTTTCTAAGAATAAATATAGCTAAAGCAAAATCTTTTCATGGACCCTCAAAATACTATTGTGGATCTCCAGTTTACCATTTTATATGGACCCTGGTTGAAAACCACTGTTCTGGAAAACCCTGAGTCTTTCCCCTTCTTCAGAAGTTTTGGTTTCTATTTAGCCAAAAATATATTGGGAACTCTTCTCTTGCGTCACCCACCAGTGATTGCTTATTTAGCGAGTTCAATGTCACTGTACTTGATAAGACATTTGGTCGCATACAGCCTAAGAGATAAACTGCGCGCCTTTTGGATTCCAACCAGTTCTTCTCTTTTAGGATGGGTGGCTCCTATTAGATGATGACACCGTGGACATGTGGTTCTCTTTGAATGGTACATTTCAGGAGGAGTAAGATTCGGTTTTGTTTCACACGTTTTACTCCCGGGACATTAACATCCTACAGTTCTATATTTAAGAGATGAGGAATTATGTACATTATTTACATTTGACGGATATTTGTCCTCATCTTGTTTGTTGTTAACACAACGTTTCGGCTGATATACCCTCCATCCTTCATCAGGTTGCTTGGGGAATGGTATATTTCGATGTTAGCACACCGAGGGCAGATATGAACAGCATATGGGAACCGGTATTAAGGAAGAATAGGAAAATATTAGATTTATAAGCTCTGAAATTCACTCCATAATTGCCCACGGGTATATGGCGTAATGGTTAAGATCGCGGAATACTAACCCCAAGATTTCGAGTTCGATTCCTGGTAGTGATCTGAATAATAATAATAATAATAATAATAATAATAATAATATCGAGAAATACCTTTCCTCCGAGATATCTGATGAAGGCTGGAGGGTATATCAGCCGAAACGTGTTAAGAACAAACAAGATGAAGACAAATATCCGTCAAATGTAAATAATGTAAATAATTAACATCCTATTTACAAACGTTTCCAGCAAACCTCATTCCTATGCGGACGATCCTTGCTTTTATTCTTCCCTAACCACTCCACCAAACGCTGCTTAGACACCTCACGTTACACTTGTATTGCCTCCATTTCATTCATCGCACGGTTTAACATAATTTCTTATATTTGGGTGTTTTTAACGAAGTATGTTATGACAGGACCAGGTCTCCAGCAAAAAGATAGCTCCTTTCCCTTCCTTCTACCAGTCAGGGAGGTCCTGAAGCGGGTTGTAGGCGCTGCCGTTCCTCTACTGACTAAGCAATTAAAATGTCATCGAAGATCTCTAAAACATTCTCTAATAAGAGTACAATAATTGTATTTCCTTCGATAACAGAGAAACAAACTCGCCGCTTATCAACGTAACAGTCTGCTAATTTAATCTGTCCTACGACAAAACGCAACTAAGATCTCGAATCTCACGACAAATACTACGTTACATACTCATGGAATTCCGCCCTGGTTTTCGCACATCCGTAACATAGTGCATCTATGTCTACACTATCCAATGTAGTAGAAGATAAAACTCAGGCCTGGGAGTGGGATCGGTTCCCAAAAGAGAAACTGTATCTTCATAGATAATAAATATTAAAATGTTTTAGAACTTTAAGTGTGTCTCTCTTCAGGATTAATTTTTCTTCATCCTTACACCTTCGATGAATTTTCCAGTCTGATTTGAAATGTTATTTTATAAAACTAACGAAGTAAACTGTTCGCCGGAAGCTACACAAAGTCGGATTTTACAGGAGGGCTGCAATCAGAAAACCATCACTTTCGAAAACAAACGTTGCAAAGTGTTTAGAGTGGAGTAAAAACCTACAGAATTGGTCCCTAGAGCACTGGAAGAATGTTATTTTCTCGGAAGAGTCATCCTTTACCTTATTTCCGACCACCAGCCGAGTATACGTGTAGAGACAGCCAAAAGAAGCATTTGACCAAGACTGCTGTCTTCCAACTGTTAAACATGGAAGAGGATCTGTGATGATCTGGGGTGGGGGGGCGGGCTATTTCTTTGAAATCCGCCGGCCAATGGTTTCCCTTCATGGCAGAATTAATAGTCAAGACTAAGCATTTTATCTGATCAAATTCATCCTATGGTTGCGGAACTGTTTCCGGAGGGAAACGCAATCTTTCAAGATGATAATGCACCAATTCACGCAGCTAAATTGTTACTGAATGGCACGAGGAACATTCTAGTAAAGTTGAACATCTTATCTGGCCACCACAGTCCTCAGATCTCAATATTATTGAACATTTATGGTGCATTTTTATAAAAACAAGTAAGGAGTC
>NC_142930.1:71148840-71156340 GCF_046866305.1 Octopus bimaculoides
CCCTCTCCCAATGAGCATTAGAAAATGTTTGTAACATAGATGCAGGCGTGGCTGTGTGGTAAGAAGTGTGGTTCCACGTTCAATTTCACTGCGTGACACTTTGCATAAGTGTCTTCTACCTCGCACCAACTAAAGCCTTGTGAGTGGATTTGGTAAACGGAAACTGAAAGAAGTCCACCGTAAACACACACACACACACACACACACACACACACACACACTAGCAATGTACCCCGGTGTTGCCCGCGTGTTATGACCTACAGTCACGTTGTAGTATTTGTTCCTTTGTTATGGGCAGAATCGACACACGAGGAGTATGAAGCAAAAACTCTTCTTTGTAAATGTGATTTTTGATGAACAACGTTGCAGTTTCCGTCTACCAAATGCAGTCACAAGGGCTATAGTAGAAAATACTTGCAAGAGGCTAAACGTAGAACCATGTGGCTGGGAAGCAATTTTCTCAACGGCACAGTCCTTCTTGCACCTAATACGCGACTGTGTGTTTAGCAATTCATCAGGCAGCTATCTATAAAATAAATGCCAGATTGAAATGCGTACTGAGGTCAGTATAATCAATTAAATTTTTGAAGGTGATACCCCATCATGGTGACAGTCGAAAGACTAAACCCAGTAAAATAATGTTTAAAGACTTAATGGCTTCAAATTTAAGTTAATGGACTACTAACCACAAGATAATGAGTTCAAAACTTCGTATTGAACTTCCACTCTATACGATAACACACTATATGTACATCTCAATCTACTTAGCTTCCAGCAATTAACAACTGTAATTTGAAGTTGAATGGTCAGCAGCAAAAAAGATGTTCAGATTTCTTAATACTCTGCGAAAAAGTATTGTTTTCAACACAAAATGCACACACGCACGCACGCACGCACGCACGCACGCACGCACGCACGCACGCACGCACGCACGCACACATGCACACACACACACACACACACACACACACACACACACACACACACACACACACACACACAGGTGTCTCTGTGGTAACCTGAGCTACTATAAATAGCAGCGAAATCTCTCGTAAAACACACCCTTTCATAAAAAGAAAGACACAGATTTACAGTATTTCAGGAAGAAAAAAAGCTAAAGAAAAAAACTATGCGATGGGTCTGCTACACCAGAGGCAACTCTGGACTAAAAAAAAAAAACACGGACAAACATTCTTCACATTAAAAGATTATCTACTAAATAATACTAACAAAGTCGACGGTATATTTTCGAAATTTCATTCCCTCGTAAAACTTCATGTATTTCAAGATTGTTCAGGCAGAGTTGCCTCCCTTAGCTAAAGACCTCAAAATTGTGCGGCCCAACCTCGTTTTCGAAGTTATTTTTGTAATAATAAAAATGATTTGTTGTGCAAAAAAATACTTTATTTGGTAACCGAAAGATTACTGAATCTTTTGTTATCTAATATATCAAAATCGGCAACTCAATTTTTGAATCTATAAGGAACATACGCACGCGCGCGCGCACATACACACACACACACTGTTTTATTATATAAGGTATATAAATATATTCTTTTATTCTTTTATTTGTTTCAATCATTTGACTGGAGCCATGTTGGGCCACGACCTTAAAGGATTTTAGTCGAATAAATCGACCCCCAGGGTTTATATTTTAACCCTAGCATTTATTCTAGCGGTTCGGCAAAAGAGAACTTATTAAATAAGTATCAGGCTTTATAAATAAGGACTGAGGACCATTCGTTCGACTAAAGATCAATGCGGCGCTCCAGTGTTGCCGCAGTAGTCTAATGAGGGGAAACAAAAGATAAAAAATATTAACACAAACGTAAAAAGAAAATTAATAAAGCCTAGTTCAGTGAGAGGGTTATACATAGGTATTTGAAAGCATGTATCCTGGAATGGGATAAACCATATTAAAAGTAAAAAATAAAAAAAAAAAAAGATATCAACAAATTTATAGCATCTTACATTTAAGTATCTATCCACTTAATCTAAGAAAATTCTCAACTAAATCCTTTTTGTACAATGTACAAACAATGCATATAAGCTGAATTCTGTAATCAGAAGATCTTTGATAAAATCGCTGTTGAATTATCACTTCCTACGTTCCCTAGTTAAACACATACACTTTCTTCTTCCCAGATATGCAAAGTCAACAAAAAATATAATTATCACAACAGCTGCTTCAGTTATGCTAACAATTGTTTATTAAGAGTTAACTGAATCGAAAACAACATTATTTATTTAAGACACCAAATCGACCTCACATGTAATTGTTTCAAATTTCGATATAACCAACAGGCACATGCTATTAGAAGTATACCTATCAGTTAAAGTGTCTGCTTCTTCATTATTTTCTCCTCGACTTCTTTCTCTCTCTCTCTCTCTCTCTCTATATATATATATATATATATATATATAGAGAGAGAGAGAGAGAGTAGAAAAGAATACACACACACACACAGACGCACACACACACACACACGCACACACACATATATATATTCTTTTCTACTCAAGGCACAAGGCCCCAATTTTGGGGGGAGGGAGCCAGTCGATTAGATTGACTCCAGTACACAACTGGTACTTAGTTTATCGACCCCGAAAGGATGAAAGGTAAAGTCGACCTCGGCGGAATTTGAACTCAGAACATAAAGACAGACGAAATACCGCTAAACATTTCGCCCGGCGAACTAACGTTTCTGCCAGAAGATCATCAAGAACTGTAATCAAGAACTGCTTGTCTGGTTGATAACTTCTTTAGTGTCGTCTTTGATCATGTGGAAGTCAGTCAATAATATATCAGCCATTAGCTTATCACAGTCTGCAGGCTGTTTTTCTTCCACCTGTTTCTGTTCACCATTCTTCGATGCTAAATCCAACTTTGAATCACCTTAAAGTTTCTTGTAGATGTTGGCGGCCAGCGCTTTAGCTAGGCTGGTTTCAGAAATAACTTTTTCAATAAATGTAGGAATAGAATCTTTGTTATAAGAACCGTCTTGACTGTTACTGGAATCAGCTCGTAACTGGGAAGGTCCAGCATTGAAAATATCCAGAGCTCTTTTCTCCGGTGGACATCGTTTCCGTTTCGATTTTGCATATTCCGTTTCCAGTTATTTTCAAGTAGTCAGTGAGTCAGGGAAGGAAGCATCTCTGCCTCGGACTGGAGTATTTAATGTTTCGTAGAAATGTTGGAGAGCATTCTGAGAGGAAGACTTCACTGGGGTTCGATAAATATTAGGTGAGGTCTTTGTTGGTGTGAATGCCAAATCGGCCATGCTGTGAAAGTTGGGCTGGGTCACTGAAGTGATTAAACTGGGTGAAGTGGTGAAAGACGGGGTAAATAAAGAGCGACTGTTTATAGGAAGATTTGATGATGATGATGATGATGGTGATGATGACGATGTGGTGGTGGAAGTAGTGGCAACAGTAGTAGTGGTTGTATCAGCAGTGGTGGTGGTAGTGGTGGAAGGAGACACAGAAGTTGAAGGTGAAGGAGCCACATCAACAACTCTCACTCACTCTCTCTCTCTCTCTCTCTCTCTCTCTCTCTCTCTCTCTCTCTATATATATATATATATATATATATGCACACATACGTGTGTGTGTATGTATGTATGTATGTATGTATGTAAAAACAAAGTTATTTCCGAGGTATTATCAATCCGCGAAAATATTTCATTAATACTCTATTAGTAGGCCAGGCTAACAATATTGCTTAGATTAAAAAAAAAAATAAATAAAAAAACTGCACGTATTCATGCGGCAGGATCTAAGGTCATAGTTCACTATTCAATATTGTAAATCCGTGCTTCTGCTTCATTTATACAGGTTTTTACATTGAGTGTTATACAAGACGTTGTATGAATAACGGTCATTACATATTTTTTTTCTTTATTGCAGTAAATTTGCTGCAATAAAGAAAATATATCTATTTATACCTTGTCATACATACATACATACATACATACATACATATATATATGTGTGTGTGTGTGCGTGTGTATGTATGTATGTATGTATGTATGTATGTGTGCGTGTAATAAAAAAGAGCGCTGTCAAGTTGCTATGGAGAGTGTAAAATAGAATTCTTGAAGAAGGACTTTGATCAAATCCTTGTATTTACAATCGCTTCGGCAGGTTCACTGCACCCTTTACACACTCACACACACACACTCACACACGCATACATGCACACACGCATACATACTCACTCACAAACATACACATACACACATACGTACTCACTCACATACATACACACACGTACACACACACACAGACACATCTAGTGTCATTGTAGTGAATTCCAATGAAGCAATTTCTAGGGATGCTATACCAGCAAAGCGGAATTGAGCAGATCATTAATTGCGGACCGAACTCTGGAAACTATGAAATAAAAATAATATATTTATTGATTCTGGAAAGATATAGACCAAAGATGACCATAGCAGCATTTGTACTGACAATGCAGAAAGCCGGAATGATCATCGCAAAGTGCACATTCTAACCAGAAACCTTATCTATCTATTTTCTTTCTATCTGTCTATCTATCTCTCCAGCTTTCTGTCTATCTATCTATCTATCTATCTATCTATCTATCTATCTATCTATCTATCTATCTATCTATCTATCTATCTATCTATCTATCTAGCTAGCTAGCTATTACGCACTTGCCACCATTTACACATACACACTCACACACATAAAAGCACCAGTCTCATGTACACACACGCACTTGTGCACCTTAGTTCGTCCAGGTTACCATTATTATCTCCCTTTCACTCAGCCGCTTTCTTCCAGGAATTTCATTATGTTGACCCTTGATCCCTAGACATATTTTCTCTCTCTGTTTTTTTTTTTACCTTCTCTCTCCATTTTTTTTCCTCTTAATCTTTTCTCTTGAAGCGCCTAGGCCCGAAACGTCAAAGACTTTTCCATTCTTCTAGAGCATTAAACTAATACACCTGCTTGTTGTTCCTTCACCTGTTTTAGTCTTTTGCCTTCTGTAAATTCGAACTATATAATAGAGATCAATAAAATAAATACCAGATTTAAAAAAAAGGTCGAATCATTCGACTAAAACCCTTCAAGTCGGTGCTCCAGCATGGTCGCAATCAAATGACTGAAAAAGTAACAGATAAAAGAAAAAACAATATTCTTTTACTCCTTTCTTTTACTTGTTTCAGTCATTTGACTGTAGCCATGCTGGAGCACCGCCTTGAAAAGTTTTAGTCTCTGTTGCCGAATGCTAAGTTATGAGGACGTAAGCACATCAACAGCGGTTGTCAAGCGATGGTGGTGAGACAAACACAGACGCAAAGACAGACAGACACACACACACACACACACACACACGCACACGTACACACACATGTATACATACATGCATATATATATATATATATATATATATATATATATATATATATATATATATATATATATATATATATATACATACATACATACACACGTCGAGCTTCTTTCAGTTTCCGTCTACTAAATCCACTCACAAGGCCTTGGTCGGCGCGTGGCTATAGTAGACGACATTTACCCAAGATGTCACAGGACTGAACCCGAAACCATGTGGTTGGGAAGCCAGCTTCTTACCACACCTATATATATGCACATATATATATACCTGCTCCTATATATATGCACATATATATACATGTGTGTGTGTGTGTGGTTATGTGTGTTTCAGTATGTGTAATTAAGAAGGCTTTTGCATATTAAATAAAGAACTCAATACTTCGGGAAGTAGAGTTAAATATAATTGTTTATTAATGACAAGCTTACGAAGTAATGATTCAAATTTTGATGTCTATGCTTCGTTTTTGTTTCATTTTTTTTTTTTACGGATAGAAACAGAATAGTAACTCTATAAGCTACTCGTTTATAAACACATACACACACACACACACGAACACACACACACACATATGCATATGTATGTGTGTATACATGCGCACATAAACGCATATATACTTTCATATGCACGCAATAACATACTGCAGAGACACCGTGGCATATTCCCACCGCCGCCGCCACCACCACCCCAAGAAATGTGAGTCACACAGTAAATTTTTGCACGCAACCTGGTTTTTACACACACATCAGTATGGAACGTCAAATAAGCCATAATCCTCACGGTTCAGTTTCTCCTGTGCGTGTGTGTGTGTGTGTGTGTGTGTGTGTGTGTGTGTTAGTGAGGGCGGTTGGGGAAGCGATAATGTGCAATAAAACAAATTTCCCTATCTTTATATGCAATGCATCAACGGCGATTGTTTATCAAGAATTACTATATTGAGCTTTCTCATTCTTTACCTTCCCTGCAAGCTTTCATTATTTCCCACCTTCTTTAAGTTTCTGTGTTAGCAAATTCCTGTCTTCCTTAAATTGTGATTTTGCTGTCCCCTCTGGGGAGAACTTTAATAAAGCTATATAAGACTATGTTAATGTAAACAACATTACTAAAAAGCTCATAAATATATTACTTCTCAGTCTTTTGTTTCTTTATGACCCTAAATTTTAAATGACACATGAGGGAATCGCTTCCATTCATAAAAGGTCTGTTATTAATTCTACTTTATTCCTTCATCTAAAGAATTAATATTCCTCTAAATGTCTTATCGGGGAGTTACGCCTCTTTGGTAAACACTATTTTCAAATAAGATTCTTATACAAGGATTCTACAAACATTAATGCATATTAACGCATGCGTAATAAGATGTTTAATATCGCTTTATCAGCTTGGGAGAAAGTCTTGCTTAACATGCAACAAAGAACCGACACATTAAACCTTCTTTTATGTGATTGAAAAAAGACAATGTAAAGGAGACAAAAATATTCTAAAATTAAAACGAAGTTAAATTTTATGTCGTAAAATCCTTTGTGACAGCTGTAAAATATTTATTGCTCTGTGGCGACACGAATAAAGATAGAGTTTGCAGCAGGTTTTAAGATCTGTTACTAATCTTATTTAGTGTAATATTGCTATTATGGCGAGTGTGTCTCAGTTGTTGTGGCTAATAGTTATATTCTACTTAAGTTGATAGAAGCAAGTTATGAGAACAAAGAAAAGTACAGCATCGTAATATATAAAACAGCATGTTAGTGCCATTTTTGAAGGTAAAATTACAAACAAGGGAATTAATGTATGCTCTGAAAAGCAAACAATAATAAGGACAGCAAAATTAACTAAAACATCAATAACGAACAAGAACAGCAACAACAATATCAACGAGGAAATAGGAACCGCATATAATTTCGTTATCGGCCATAACAATTGAAATTTTGCGTTAAAATATAAAAATGTTCTTAATTGCAAGAAAAACCAAGGTGTGGCTTTAAAGTGAAGTTTTGTGATGACGTGTCGTTATATGTGAGGTTAAATATTAGATTTCCTCAATATGTTGCAATCTCCAACACCATCCACATAGACTCCTCATTACATTACTTTATAGTCACATATATTTCTGTGATTTTCCGTTA
>NC_142930.1:71161340-71195574 GCF_046866305.1 Octopus bimaculoides
TTCAGTGTTTCAACAAGACAATGCCCGACTATATGTCTCTTTGGCAACCCGAGCAAAGTTACATGAACTTGGCTGGGATCTCTTACTCCATCCACCATATTCTCCTCCTATTGCACCATCCGACCACCACTTGTTTTTGTCTCTACAGGACTCATTGGAAGGAAAAACATTTAATGATTTAGATGGAGTCAAAATTCATCTAGATATTTTTTTTCTTCAAGACTAGTCAAATTTTATGCTGATGGAATATTTAAATTGCCTGCTAGATGGACAAAGGTCATTAATAATAATGGAAATTATTTCCTTGAATAAAATTTATTGAAAGGTCAATTATTTATATCCCTTTCTGCATATTAAAAAATGCTCAGAACTTTCCGGATAACCTATAAAAAGAGTTATGAATGCGCGTAGCTCAATGGTTAGAGCATCGGGCTTACAATAATTGTTTAGTGAGTTCGGCTCCCGGACCAGGCTGTGTGTTGTGTTTTTGAGCAAGGCACTTTATTTTCACGTTGCTCCAGTTCACTCAGCTGTAGAAACTAGTTGTGACGTCACTAATGCCAAGCTGTATCGGCCTTTGCCTTTTTCTTGGATAACATCAGTGGCGTGGAGAAGGGAGACTGGTATGCGTGAACGACTGCTAATCTTCCATAAACAATCTTGCTCGGACTTGTGCCTCGGAGGGCAACTTTCTAGGCGCAATCACATGGTCATACATGATTGAATGGAGTCTTTGCCCTTTACCCATTAGAAAGAATTAGTTAAAAAAAAAAACATTGAATCATAGAATACTTATCCTAAAAAATAGAGAAATGAAAAGAACATTCCAGTCGTATTAAACAACTGTATGCATACTTACCTCACCCCGTATATTTCTTGAATTTGTTATGCTTAATAGTATTTTCTTTATTCTGTTAAGGGAAGTTTACTTCATTTAGAAATCTCTCAGTTGGTGAGGACTGATATTCGGAAATATCTTGATATAATTCTTTTTAGAACCAGTGAAACATGGAACAAGTAAAGCTAAGCTATAAACAAAAGTATGTAAATATTGGGCTAAAATCTCTTGGGAAAAGAAAAAAGTCGAAGGCTGTTCGCTCGTTCATTCGTTTGTTCGTCCGTCCCTTCCTTCCTTCCTCCCCCTTCCTTCTTTCCTTCCTTCCTATCCCTTGATCATGTGGTCGTTGGGGCATTCGCTCATGACGTTGCGCGGACGTGAAGAAACCAACGCCAGCTGTCAAGCTGACAGTGGGACAAACACAGACACAAAGACACAGAGACATAAATTCACGCGCACACAAACAGCAGATGTGAGTCTACCGTCAACAATTGCCCCTCCATAAATCCTAAATTTTATTTTGGAATTTATGGGAGCAACTATCTTTCAAGATTCATATTTTCGTTGAATGCTCGAAACGAGGAGTAGACAGACAGCCAGCAACTGATGAAGGGTCGTTTCTCTGTGCTTGCTTGACCTGTTTTCCATTATTTTCTCTCGTTGTTTCCATAGTTAACTCGTTTATTTTCGTATTTCATGTTGTTTATACAGTTGGTGAAATCATGTACTCATATATGTATATAAATAGTTGGAATTTACAAAAAAAAAAACAAAACAAAAACAAAAAATAACAAAAAAACGGGTGTGTAAGCAACAAACAGATGTATTAGTTTAACGATCGGAAAGTGAGAAAGTCTTTTACATTTCGAGCCTACGCTCTTCAACAGAAAAGAAATAAATAAGCAGAGAGAGAAAATAAGAAAGGTTTAGTGGCTAGCGATCAATCATACGTGTGCGTGTGTGTGTGTGTGTGTGTGTGTGTGTGTGTGTGTGTGTGTGTATACACACACGCATATTTTTATATATTTTTGAACGTTTTCCTATTCCATTGCGTTACTCATAATTTTTGTCTGTAGTCGCAAGGCTTTTTTCTTTCGTATAATTATTATGAATAATTTTGTTAGTCGTGTTTGTTTATGTCATTGTCTTGTACGTTCGTTAGATATTCCCAATGGCCTTTTGCAACTGGCGCCAACAAGAAGGAACGGTATCAACGATAACGGCGCCAAACCGTTATGATCTCTTGGACGTTAACTGATGAGGAATTAGCTACGAATTTTCCGTTTGTTATGGTTTTGTCAAATTTACCGTTTGTAATGTCATTAATTCCTTGAAATAAATATTACACACACACACACACACACACACACACACACACACACACACACACACACACACACACACACACACACACACACAGAACTGTGTGAATCATTAGGGTAAAAAAATTAGAATAATCTATTGCCAGTGGTTCGCATGCGTAATAAAAGTCATAAGACAACATATTTTTATATATAAAAGTGTATAAAGGTTTATACACAAAGAGAAGACCCATGATAGGACTTCTTATATACTAAAAAGAGCAGTTAAACCGAAACCACGAAAAAATAATTCTAAAGGTGCGCCGATAATGGCACTAGAATGAAAGGAATTACTATTTTTAGTTAATCTCATGCTCGAGTTTCCCTATTAATGAGCAAATAAATTAATTTGTCATCCGTAGTTCATCAGTGGGATCGCTAAACCAATGCATAATTATGTAGCTTTATGCGTGCCGAAAGAACCCGTGTCATAGGTCTTCTGTTTGTGTATAAACCTTTAAACACTTTTATATATAAAATATGTTGTCTTATGACTTTTATTACGCATGCGAACCACTGGTAATAAATTATTCTAATTTCCTACCCTTATGATTTACACAGTAAAATTTCCTTATTCTGAGGCTAATAAAACACAGCTTAAAATTTATTATTTGCAGCTAGATATGTGAATGCGCTTGCGCGTTTGATTTGACTCCATAATGTATAAGGATGCAGCTCGCACGTGTTTTTCCGGTACGTATTAAGCTACATAATTATGCATTGTTTTAGCGATCCCACTGATGAACTACAGATGACAAATTAATATATTTGTTCATTAATAGGGAAACTCGAGTATGGGATTAACTAAAAATAATAATTACTTTCATCCTAGTTCCATTATCGGCGTGCCGTTAGAATTAATTTATCGTGGCTTGGATTTAACTGCCCTTTTAAGCATTAAGAAATCTTGTCATGGGTCGTCTCTTTGTGTATAAACCTTTATACACTCTTATATATATATATATATATATATATATATATATATATATATATATATATATATATATATATATATATATATATATATATATATGTATATATATATATATATATATATATATATATATATACATAATATATGTATGTATATATAATATATGTATGTATATATATATATATATATATATATATATATATATAGAGAGAGAGAGAGAGAGAGAGAGGGAGATAGAAATATTAATATTTCTAAATCTCTCTAAAGGAGACTACGGCAGTGGTACTGGATATTAATAGTTATCGCCAAACCAACATGGCAGTTCAAAAATAGGACGAATGCTGTCGTTGATTAGCTTCAAAAGGCCATCGCCTCTAGCTAGTTATGTGACACACGAACCTGTGTCCATTATAACCTTCGAACAGGGGAGGTCAGCCGCTTCCACTTGCTGGTCTAGCATCTACAGACTAGTTTCGGGGTGTTGCCTCTTATAGTAGAGAATGAAGGAGAGTATATTTTAGATTAAAAAAGAACTGTTTATCTTACACATGCATACACATATATGGAACGTATACAGATTAAACTTGCTTAGTTTTGATAAAAAAAGATGTGCTGGCCACAACAGGAAGGCCTCCTAACGTAGTTCTTTTCGGTTTTTACAAACCTAGAGCTGAAACAAACAACACACACATACACACACACATACATTCATAGACACACAAACAACACATTCACACTACACAACGTATATACATACACACATACATACATACATACATACATATATATATATATATATATATATATATATATATATATATATATATATATATATATATATATATATGTATGTATAAATATATAAATATACATACAAACATACATATATTCATACATACATACACATACACATACACACACAGTGACACACATGCTTACACTCACGCACACACACACACACACACACTTACACACACATAGGTATGGCTGTGTGGTAAGACGCTGGCTTCCCAACCACATCGTTCCGAGATCAGTCCCACTGTATAGAACCTTGGCCAAGTGTCATCTTCTATAGCCTCGGGCCGACCTAAGCCTTGTGAGTTTAGTCATCGTCGTCGCCGTGGCATTCCGTCGCTTACGACGATGAGAGTTCCAGTTGATCTGATCAACGGAACAGCCTGCTCGTGAAATTAACGTGCAAGTGGCCGAGCACTCCACAGACATGTGTACCCTTAATGTTGTTCTCGGGGAGATTCAGCGTCACACAGAGTGTGGTGAAGCTGGCCCTTTGAAATGCAGGCACAACAGAAACAAAGAGTGAGAGAAAGTTGTGGTGAAAGAGTACAGCAAAGTTCGCCACCACCACCTGCCGGATCCTCGTGAAGCTTTAGGTGTTTTCGCTCAATAAACACTCACAACGACCGGTCAGGGAATCGAAACCACGATCCTACGACCGCGAATCTGCTGCCCTAACCACTGGGCCATTGCGCCTCCACAGTGGGTTTAGTAGTCAAACTGAAAGAAACTCGTCTTATATATATATATATATATATATATATATATATATATACATACATACATATATATGATATATATATGCATACATGCATACATACATATATATATACATACAAACATACATATATATATATGATATATATATATATATATATATATATATATATATATATATATATATGCATACATGCATACACACACACACACACACACACACACACACATATATATATATATATATATATATATATATATATATTACTAATTCTAGGCCACGACAGACAGAGAGGTTACTCCTGAGGCGGAGAATTTGAACTTATGGAGACAATAGTTACATATTGCCTGAGGAAACCAGATCTCAGAATGCAGGGTAACAGTTGCATAATCAAGTACCTGCACTCCTGGAGAACTACGTTGCGTAGAAACAATTGTAGTGTTTGAATATAACTGTCCAACCGTACTCTTTCTTGTTGATTCCAAGATTCTTTCAATTCACACACGACAGCAACCCAAACGCAAACCTAGAAGTTCGTATAATACTACTACTGGATAGCACAGGGTGGAATATGAAGGCGACGAGCTTTATACTGTACTTCACTACGTTCTTAACGGAATATACCATAATTATATATGCATGTATATATAGCTTTGTGTGTCTGTCTTTGTCCTGCCACCATCGCTTGACAACCGATGTTGGTGTGTTTTACGTCTCCGAAACCTACCGGTGCGGTAAAAGAGAACAATAGAGTAAGTACCAGGCTTAAGAAACTAGGCCAGGAGTCGATTTGTTCGACTTAAATCCTTTAAGTTGTTGCTCAAGCATGGGCGCAGTCAAATGGCTGAAACATGTAAAAGAATAAAACACACACACACACACACATACACATATATGTCTGTATATAAGTTCAAAAAAGAAAAACGATAAAAGGACAACAAAAAACAACAACGCAAGGACGTGACACAAATATTGTGTTACTGGACGCTCGACATATATATATATATATATGTATAATACTAGTCGGCAGTCAGGCGACTAGCATCACGCTTGAAACACACGAGTACCAACGAATTTGAATCAAACTGTTTTGTCCACTCACTCGTGTATATATATATCTATATATATATATCATGTAACCTCGTGGGCATCGGTACCATTTTCCTCTTTCTCCGTTCTTCCATTCTCCGAACTTTCCATCTTTCCGACGAAGGGCTACGCCCGAAACGTCATACACTCTCTCTTTCCTTTCCTGAGCGTCCAATAATACTATCCATATCACGTCCTCACTTTGTTGTTTTTTTGTTTTTTTGTTATTGTGTTTTTGAACTATATATATATATATATACACATACATATATACACATACATATATATACACGTGATGGGTTTGTTCTCGCTCTTGTAATGGTAGTAATGGTGGTTGTAGTGAAGATGAAGATGGTGCAGGAGGTGGTGGTGGTTGGATGGTGATTGTGGTGATAGTGGTGGTGGTAGTGTTAATGGTGACGGTGATAGAAAAGGTAGTGATAGCGGTTGTGGTGATGATGATGGCGGTAGTAGATAAGCTAATGAGTTGGGCTGTTGGTGGTGTGGGTAGTGGTGCTGATGGTGGTGGTGGTGCGCCGTTGGGTTGAGGGGGGGGGTGCAGATAGATCTACATCTATTGTCGATCTGTTTTTGATAGCGGTGGTGATATTAGTGGTACCGTCGTGATGGTATTGATGTGCTTGTGCAGTAGTTTTGATTCTGATGGAGCTGCTGCTGCTGGTGTTGTTGTTGTTGCAGTGATAGTGGTGGTGGCTGTGGTTGTGGTGATGGTGATGATTATGGTTGTGATGGAGGTGGTGGTTTTGTTGTTGTTGGTGGGGATGGTTGTTGTGGTGGAGGTGGCTGTATTGGTGGTAGTGTTGGTGATGGTTGTTGTGGTGAAGGTAGCTGTATTGGTGGTAGTGTTGGTGATGGTTGTTGTGGTGGAGGTGGCTGTATTGGTGGTAGTGTTGGTGATGGTTGTTGTGGTGGAGGTGGCTGTATTGGTGGTAGTGTTGGTGATGGTTGTTGTGGTGGAGGTGGCTGTATTGGTGGTAGTGTTGGTGATGGTTGTTGTGGTGGAGGTGGCTGTATTGGTGGTAGTGTTGGTGATGGTTGTTGTGGTGGAGGTGGCTGTATTGGTGGTAGTGTTGGTGATGGTTGTTGTGGTGAAGGTAGCTGTATTGGTGGTAGTGTTGGTGATGGTTGTTGTGGTGGAGGTGGCTGTATTGGTGGTAGTGTTGGTGATGGTTGTTGTGGTGGAGGTGGCTGTATTGGTGGTAGTGTTGGTGATGGTTGTTGTGGTGGAGGTGGCTGTATTGGTGGTAGTGTTGGTGATGGTTGTTGTGGTGGAGGTGGCTGTATTGGTGGTAGTGTTGGTGATGGTTGTTTGTGGTGGAGGTGACTGTGTTGGTAGTTGTCGTGGTGATTGTGGTGGTGGTTGTGGTGGTTTTGTTGTTGGTGGTTGTGGTTGCCGCAGTGGGTCTGCTACAGCACAATTACTTGTGTTAGTGGTATTTCTGCTGATGTTGCTAGTTTTTGTAGTGACGATATTGATATGGTTGGTTGTAGTCTTGACTCTGATAATGCTGTTGCTGCTGCTATTGTATTTGGTGGTGGTGGTGGTGGTGGTGGTGGTGGTGGTGGTGGTTTTGGTGGTAGTGGTGGTGGTGATGGTTCGGATGTTGTTGCTGTTAGTGATGGTGGTAGTAGTGGTGGCGATAGTAATGGCGACGTAACGGAGTTGTTGGCGCAACTTCCAGATGAGCGGACTTAACTAGAAAACACACACACATATAGCACACTCATTCACTCACACGCACACACACATATGCACACACAACACACGCACACAGACACCCACACCTACATTCACACATACACAAACACACTCATACTCACAAACACACACACACACTCACAAATGCACTCACTCGCACACACACACTCATATACAGCAAACACTCACCCCACACACTGACAAGCACATACGCATGCAATCACACACTCATATACTCACACACTCACATATTTACACATACACTCACATATTTGTACATACACTCACTACACACACACACATTCACGTACGCACATACTCACAAACACACATACACTCACACACTTATATACTCACAAACACACACACACACATATATACTCTCACACACAATAGCACACACAACACACACACATACACATGCACACATACTCACAAACACACACACACACACACACATGCACACATACTCACAAACACACATACACTCACACACTTATATACTCACAAACACACACACACACACACGCACACACACACACACGCACACACACACAAACCACACACAACAAAAGAAAAACACATTATATAAGAGCAATTGTCTCCTTGTCTGCCATCTCTTATATTACCTCTTGCAAAGCAACTCTTGACAGTGACAGCTGAATGGGTGAAAAATGGCCGAGTTATGTGTGAAGGACGATAATCGGGATGCAGATGTAGGATTTACAGTTTTTAGTGTACTAAAAACTCGTAAAACACTGCTGATGAATAGATTCTGAGACAGCAGTTGGCCACTCTCTAACGCTCATACAACCTACCTACACAACTGGCAACGTCTTACTTGCCGGACCACTAAGCAAACTGATACACAAACTAGTCACTGCACCATTTCTTTCTTTTCTGAAAGACATTCGCCATAAATTGCTGAGTCCTGAAGTCTTTCTCGTTATTATGTTCATTTTGCTTTTGATTTTTGTTGTTGTTGTTGTTGTTGTTGTTGTAATTATTATTATTATTATTATTATTATTATTATTATTATTATTATTATTATTATTATTATTATTATTATTATTGTTGTTTTTGCTTTTGTTGTTATCATTATTATTATTATTATTATTATTATTATTATTGTTATTATTTTGTCTCTCTGTAATCTTTATTGATGTTGTTTTTAGCTCGGAACAATGACAAGGGGAAGAGAAAGAGAGAGAGAGAAAGAAAGAAAGGGAAAGGGAGAGAGAGAGGGAAAGGGAGAGAAAGGGAAAAGGATAGAAAGAGAGGGAGAGAGAGAGAAAGAAAGGGAATGAGAGAGAAAGAGAAAAGAGAACGAGGGGCATGAAGAAGCAAGTAAGAAATAAAATATAGGGATGGTGTGTGCTGTACTCGAGAGAGTATATATATATATATATATATATATATATGTAAACACACACACACACACACACACACACACACATATATATATATATGTATATATATGCATGCACATACTGATGTATATGTGTGTGCATGTGTGTATGTGGGAGTGTATTTATGTATGTAATATGCAGCTGGTTTATGCATATATAAGCTTATGTGTATTCCTGTTTGTGTGTGCGCTTGTGTGTGTCCGTATATGTGTATGACAAGTATATTAGTGTATATGCTTATCTATCTATCTATCTATCTATCTATCTATCTATCTATCTATCTATCTATCCATCTATCTATCTATCTGTATATCTCACTCTTTTTCTCTCTGTATACATACATACATACATACATATACATATGTGTGTGTGTGTGTGTGTGTGTGTGTGTGTGTGTGTGTGTGTTTCAAAGAGGGCAACAAACATTAGGGCGAGGCAAACATCTCAAGCCGTATTCAATATTATTATTGAAAAAAAAAACTTCAAAGTCTTACAGCTGTTTCTGGGTTATTCCCGAATATGGGATATTCCGCCATCAGAGACAAATAGGGAAAATGAGAGACAAACCAGAGACAAATAAGGAAAATGAGAATGATATAAATTAATGAGCTGACGACATAGAGGAAGGGAATAAAAGAATAAGGGCATGGAGACATAGAAGAAAAAGAAGCATAAAAGTTCATAGTTCAACTTTCGGATGTTGTAGATCCATGAGCATAAGTTCTTAGGTGCAATCCTGCGTTGATCCATGTGGGTTAAAATCCTGATATAGTAAACATCCAGAGAAAAAAGACGCGAACATATCAACGTTCAATAACAGAATCACCTGGTTCTTGTTTCTTGGAACTACGAATTTTATGCTTCTTTTTTCTTCTTTCTCTCCATCTCCTTATTCTTTTACTCCATTCCTCTATGTCGTCATCTCATTTATTTATACCATTCTCATTTTCCCTATTTATCTCTGATGACGGTATAACCCATACTCGGGGATATCCTAGAAACAGCTGTAAGACTGAATTTTTCCAATAAGAATATCGTATACGTTTTGAGATGTATGCCTTAATGTTTGCTGTTCCCCTTAACAATTATACATCCGCTGCATCAGAAATCTACAATAGTTCCATAACTACCGTCTCGGCTATAACCTTGGAGTCCTAGCAATCCGTTACAGCACTTACCTAGCGTACCTAATCGTTTACATGACCCGTGAACTAAACTTCCATACTCGTGTGTTTACGTCCTCGTAACTTAGCAGTTCGTCAAAAGAGACCGATAAAATAAGTATTAGGTTTACAAAGAATAAGTCCTGCGGTCGATTTACTCGACTAAAGGTGGAGCTCCAGTATGGCCGCAGTCAAATGACTGAAACAAGTAAGAGAATAAAAGAATATATATATATATATATATATATATATATATATATATATATATACGGGTGTGTATGATTGTGTATATATTACTCAAAGAAATTCCAACTTTGATTTTTACGTCTTATTTACAATCTTATAATAATATAATATAATGAAATGAGAGATTATTAAATCTCCATTCTGATTGAACTAGTACTTTCATGCATTAAACCATGCAATCTTCAGGTTCATATAGTAGTGGTGTTTGTTATGTTTTACAACTAACAACTGTAGCGAGATGGCTAAACTGTGTGCCTTAAATACATTTGTATAGGCTCCAGAATACTAATTTTTTGCAAACTGTATTCTGACCAATCAGTGTGCGATTTTATTAAAGTACTTAAGTTGATTGGCGTTTGGTTTAGGCGTCACGGTTTGTTGAACATGTCAAGAGGCCTGTATTTTGGCCCTGGCCAAAGCAGTAATTGTTGGGCTAATTTTAGAAATGTTATAAATAATATTTTCCAGGGATTTTTACATTTCAGTTATCATCATCATCATTATCATCTTCTTTATTATTATTGTTGCTGTTGTTGGTGATGGTGGTAGTGGTAGTGGTTGTAGGAGTAGCTGTGGTAATAGAACTTTAAACCCCCAAATAAGATAATTTTACTGACTTTTCTCTGATTTTTCTTTCAATTTCACTTGGACTGTGTAGTTTGTAGAATGGAAATATAAATATTTTCTGACCACATGTTGCTAGGTGGTTACTCATATGTGCGCGCGCGCCCGAGATTGTGTGTGAGTGTGTGTGTGTGTGTGTGTGTGTTTGTGTGTGTGTGTGTGTGTGTGTGTGTGTGTGTGTATGTGTGTGTGTGTGTAATGCGTGATGCTTGTTGAAAAGAATCATCAAGAAAGGCAATCACTTCTGTGAGAGATAACGAGATAACGAGTCTGAACGATTGCCCGATGGTACTCGGTATGCAACACAATCACGTACGAATAGTGCACTATCCTATCATGAAAATTGAAGTAGCTCATGTATAACTCCAGTGTTCATTAAATGATTCATGTGCGCTTGTGTGTGTGTGTGTGTGTATGTGTGTGTGTGTGTGTGTGTGTGTGTGTGTGTGCGTGTCCGAGTGTGAGTGTGTATTCGTAAAATCTTATTTAACACCTTCGAGCACACGCGAACGGAAGGAGACCTATCACATTTTTCTCTCAGTTCGGGAGTAAATTCCTCTCGTAGACAACATGTATGAAAACACATTGGGTTGTGAATAACATCAAAACATCATATGACGCATGCGTATCTTTTTTCGCAGCATCAACTATAACCATTAAATCTAATTTTCCCATCCTTAAAAGAACAAATCGTTCTTGTATTTGAGCAGCAAACGATGCGATTGCTGATGTACCTAAAGCTTGATCAAGCTAGAATTAAATAAAGTCTCACGGAGCAGCGTTGAATAAAATATATACATGCAACGTCATATTTAACACGTCCCATCGCACTTGGATGTGGGAAGACCATTCGCTACTGAAAGACCGTCGTTTCTAGACGACTCCTGTATAAGCATGCTCATCCGTGCGACTTTATGTATTTAATTCTGAATTAATCTCAAGATCCGATGACGCCGTTCACATCCTAACCTATTTTCATACATGTCGCACCAGTGGAAAATTTTCTCTCGTGACTATTTCTCACCAGAAGGTGTTCCCACCTCCTAGAGTACTCGAGCGTGTTAACTATGACTTTAGCCGTATATAGTTTATAAATATCATTGTAAATTAAGGTGGTTATTCATAATTTACAACCAAAAGCAACAATTATAGTCGTCACTAAAGTGACGGTGGGTGCTAGTCAGCACCAGCATTGCTAGAAATAAGAGTCAAAGCAACTCTTAGCCACGAGAGAGCACTTTTCTAATGACTGACAGGAGACAAGCTTCCTACAGCAAACGATATAGTGTCATAGCGCTGATTTCAGACTTGATTATTCTTCATCGGTGACCCATTACTCCGTCGCCACAACATTACCGATGTCACATACTTAACGAATGTTTTGTTTCTGCTTATATTAGCTACGGAATTCAGCCCGGGAGACGATTCGGTTAGAGAGAGAAGTGGATATCAATGTTTTGCTGTTATTTTAGCTCAACGGCACCGCATGCTTGAATCACCGAGTTACCTCGAAATGAATTTGAATCGCTAGTCTGAGGTATATAAGCAGTTAGAGTAAAATTTATCTGTCGATGTGCATTAGCGCCGCATAAGTGAAACAATATTAAATTTCAAATTAGAAGCAACTCTGGTAATGTGAACATATACTTAATGTATATGTTTTGTTCATGTGCTGATTAAGCTGCGGGAGTTATCCAGGAAAACGTCCCTCTAAAGACGTTGAGTGTTAAAAATCCCACTGAATATCTCAAACCAAACGAAGTGAATCGTCCCGTGGATGAGCGAAAACGGTAGATATCGATATTTCTCTGTTATTTCAGTGAACAAAATTATAAATTAGTTATTCGATACATGCGTGTGTGTTTGTGTATGTGTGTGTGTGTGTGAGTGTGCTTGCGTGCGTGCATGCGTCTGTGTGTGTGTGTGTGTGTGTGTGTGTGTGTGTGTGTGTGTGTGCATGTATGTGTGTGAACGCACACCCACACAAACACGCACCCGCACGCACGCACGCGCGTACAGAAACACACACACACACAGACACACACCCACAGACACACACACACACACACACACACACACTCACACACACACACACACACACACACACATACACACACACACACACACACACACACACACACAAAACACGATGATATAGTCCGCTGAAGATAAAACATCGTAACTTCAAGTTCCATGCTCAGTTTATCTTATGTAACCATCAAGCTGGAAACTCGATAATGTTATATGTGTAACATTACTGTTGCGTAAAGTTTTTGTTATTCCATTCTAGGTTTTAAAAATATCTAAGTTACATAACTCAATGTATATAAATATTATTAGTAGGGATTTATTTCCCTTGTGTCGTAGTAAGTAGACCTGTTAATAAAGAAATACATACAAAGAAAAACTTCAACTATATATTAAGGTGGAGACTCGAAATCTATAAGAAAGGAAGGGAAAGAATAAAAGTTGCAAATATAAAGTATCAACGAGTGTAATTCTCTATCTAATTTTGGCACTAGGCCAGCAATTTTGAGAGTGGAATAAGTCCACTACATCGACTTCAGTACTTGACTTGTACTTTATTTTATCGGCCCCGATAGGATGAAAGGCAATGTTGACTTTGGTAGTTAGAATTTGAACTTATAACGTGAAAAGTCGGAATGAATATCAGAAAGCAATTTTTCCGATTCTGTGATCATTCTGTTAGGTCGCTGCCCTAAATTGTAATGAAATCATGTGTTAATAGGTTAGTGCACATTACTCCATAAGGGGTATAAGGCTGGTTTCCCGGTTTTTCTCTTGCTGTGCAGATATTCCTCCTTGGGCGGGACGCAGGTCCGTCGGAAGATTGCTTATTCTTTCCAGCTGAATGGACTGGAACCACGCGAAACGAAGTGTTTTGCTCGAGAACACAACGCATCACCCGGCCCAGGAATTGAAACCACAATCTTACCATCATGAGTCCCACACCATCGCCGCTTAGCCATGCGCTTTCATGTGTTAATTAAGAAGTTAAAATTGAAGAGAGAAATATTGAGTGAATGGTTCTATAAAATTTTGACGTATTCATTTTATTGTATGGAATTGATCGTGGAAAGACATAGCTTTGAAAATCTACCTATTCAAATTCCATCACCTTCGGCTTCACCCTTATTCTCCTTGTTTCGTGTTATTTTCATTCATCGTGTTTCTTTATAATAAGACTTATAGTTTCTTTTTCGTTTGCACACTTCCGTCTAATAAATACCACTTGGTATTTGTTCCGACTGTCTGTGTTCTGAGTTCAGGTCCCGCTTAGGTCACCTTTGCTTTACATCCTTTCCGGCTCGGCAAAAATGTACTAATCAATGGCAATAGATTAGCAAAACTGTAATTAACCGGACTTATCATTTTTGAAGCCTAGTACTTATTCTAGCAGTCCATTTCACACAACCGCTAGGTTACGGGGACGTAAACATACGACCAACGGTTGCCAAGCAGTGGTGAGGGACAAACACAGACATAAAGTCACACACAGAGGCATATATATATATATTTATATATATATGACGGGCATCTTTTAGTCTCTGTCTACCAAATCCATTCGCAAGTCTTTGGTCGGTCCGAGGCTATTGTAGAAGACACTAGCCCAGAATGCCATGCAGTGAAGCTGAACCCGGAACCAGGTGGGTGAGAAGCAAGCTTTTCACCACACAACCACGCCTACACCTATAAGATTTGGTATCAACCAAATACTATTTCTCTTTTTACTGGCAATATCAAATATAACATCTATCACACTCAACAACATAAACATACCACACATGCACAAAGCAAAACTGCTAAAAACGACAACTTCTCCACAACACACATAGGAGACATAGGTTGGTGCATGAGAACAATGGCCTGAAGTCAAATTACGTGGTTTAGAGAAACAAAAGAATTAGCTTTTCTAGAACTTTTGGATGTGTTTGTGCCAGAGATGATGGTGGAATTTGAACTCATAAGTACATATATTATATTGTATGTATGTGTTTTATTGATTTGCCTGTACGGCTGATAACTCGCTTGCCACTCGTGGTGGCATTTAAATAATATCATGTCCCCTTGCCATCGACTGACAACCCAAGATGGTATGTTTATGTGACCGTAATTTAGCGGTTCGGCAAAAGTGAACGATAGAATAAGTACTAGGCTTACATGTATGTATTTGTGTGTGTATGTTCTCTTTCGCTTTTTAATTTTAAGTCAATTTTGAGTGGCCACCTACCTGGTAGTAAGGTTGTAAAGAAAAGCATCTTGTTGTAACCATCGTGCTTTAAATCTTAAGGTGTTGCAGGTTTTTATACTTCCAGATATATATGTATGTAAGTCATTATTCAGTTTTATTTCAAGATTTCTTGCCAATAGAGATAGAGCCAGTTTCAAACCTAGATCCAAGTCTCCTTCATTAGAATTTCAACAACCTCAACCGGGTATTTTCTATGTATGTATGTATATGTGAAGAATTGTATGTTTTGTTTTATGTATGTATTCTCATGTATATAGTTGCATGTCTAGACATGCTCATATACATAAATGATAAACTTCTGGAAAGTTTTACAGATTTTTACGGTTCCGGTGATGACTTGGATCTGTAGTCTTCGAATCGGCTTTCCCCTTTCTGATTTTGAGAAGCCTACTTTCTCAAGGTTGGTATTTAGGCAGTACCCCAATAATTACACGTATAAGCCTGCACTTATAATCTGGATAGTGTAGCTGTAGATTCCTCAACAGTTCAGCGTAGGTATTTTCTTTATGTATGTATGTATGTATGTATGTATGTATGTATGTATGTATGTATGTATGTATGTAGGTAGGTAGGTATGTATGTAGGTAGGTAGGTAGGTATGTAGGTAGGTAGGTAGGTACATGTATGTGCAAAATATTATGTAACTAGGTATTGTTTCTGTTGCTTTTGAAACTCTGAGTAATCCCTGATCTAATAGACATGATCGAATGTGTTCCAGGCATAACCAACCCGCCTTTTTTTTTATCAGCTACGACTACATTATCGTACTTCACTTAAGGATGAATTGGTACTAATTTGAAGCATGTCGGGTGATCACCCTGATATTGGTTCGGCTAATCTTATTTAAAAAATTTCAGGCACACATTTATCAAACAAAATCATAATCAAAAGCGTTCCAACTGTGACCATCCCATTTTTTTTTACTAGACATTGGTGCATCTAGGAAGTCATCCAATATCCATTGTCTTTCTGTAAGACAATAAGGTGTGTTTTGAGGGATATTTGGTTGCTATTTTTACGAGCTAAGGCGCCAACAGAAATTCCTACATTCATTCGTCTCTTGAATATCTGTGAGTGTAACAGCTGACACATGAGTAGTCCTCAAATGTTGGGTTCGTTCGAGTGTTTGTATGCGCGTGCGAATGGATATATTAGTGAATGCCTGTGTGTATACATGTATAAACGTGTGCGTACATATGTGTGTGCACATGCTATAGTGTAAATTGATGTATCGGTGTTTGTGTATATGGTTGTGTGTATGTGTACATATGAGTAAGAATGTTTGGAGTTCTGGTGCGCCTATTTGTTTGGGCATGTGAGCATGATTGAATAAATATGCAAGCTTCTATGTATGTATGTATGTATGTATGTATGTATGAATGTATGTATGTATGTATGTATGTATGTTTGTATGTATATATGTATGTACGTATGCATGTGTCTGCGTGTATGTGTTTGTATGTATATGTATGTGTGTGTGTGTGCGTGTAAAGTGTGCAAATGTGTCTGTACGAATGTATGTATTTATGTTTGTATTTATGCATATATGAATGCATGCGTTTGTGTTATGTGTCTTGTATGTATGTATGTATGCATGTATGTATGTATATGTGTATATGTGTATGGATGTTTGTGTATCTGTATATATGTACTTTTGTATGAATGCCTCTTTTTGATAAATATACATATGTATATATACATGTGTGTGTGTGTGTGTGTGTGTGTGTGTATGTGCATGTGTAGACATACATACATTCATACTTATTTATGTGTATGAGTTTGTGTACGTATATATGTGTGTATGCATGCCGAGCAAGACTGACTTTTATGCTGATTGGAACACAATGAAAATTTATTAGTTATTCGTTAAACGGTGATAATGTTTGTCTGCAACAGTGTCGTCTGTCATCAGCAATTAATCACATGTGTTGTGAGAACGAAGGCTTAGTTGAAGAGATGTGGTTGTTGGAGAGGAGTTTTGTAAAGATGGCGGCCAACCTCTTCCAACCTTTTCTTTCGACTGCAATTACAACCGAGACAAACGACCATAAAAAGGCAGATGACAGCCACAATGAATTTTAGCAAACATTTATTTCTTCTGTCTTTCTTATATTCTTTTGTTCTGACTTTTATTTATTCATTTACTTATTTATTTAATTTTGAAAAATTTCTTCTCTTTACTCCTCTACATTTATCCTATCCCCACCACCTCCATTTTTACAGTATTTTCTCGCTCATTCATTCCTTCCGACTACACATACAATTTGCTATTGCTACGTTCATTAACGCTTGCCTTAACATTTTTGTATCCCGTTCTTTCTTCACCTTTCCCACCGCATTCCACTCATTCATTCTCCTCTCCCTCACAACAATTTTCTACATTTCCAATGGTCAACCTTTTTCTCACGGCAACCTACGCTGTTACATCTTCTCTCCATAACGAATTTCTCACTGTTTATTTTTCTTACCCTACCCTCTTTACTTTCTACTCTATTCCCACAGCAATTTGATCGTACGTTATTTTAAGGACAGTAATTTCTCTGTTTCCAACAATTTATTTCATTAATTGAAATCCCTTACAATAACAGCTTTTAATCCCTAGCTTTTCTACACTCTATTGCTTGTTCGTTTTCTTCCCATTCAATTCCTCGTTTATTTTATTTATCTACCATTACAGTATGCTT
Source organism: Octopus bimaculoides (assembly GCF_046866305.1). Lineage (NCBI taxonomy): Eukaryota > Metazoa > Mollusca > Cephalopoda > Octopoda > Octopodidae > Octopus > Octopus bimaculoides. The sequence continues at coordinate 71,179,196 of NC_142930.1, forward strand.
CGTTTGTTCTATCCAGATGACGTCCATGATAATTTCCTTCGTGTAATTTCTCCATCCCACATTAATTATTACATCTTTATTATTGATCTGAGCCCTAACCAATGATGGATGATTTCAGCTATTTATGACACATGTGGTTTTCTGATCGGATCTGCTGATATGATTAGCAAGCCTCTTCGTTATGAGTTCAATACTCATTGACTTCAACTCAGGTGGAATCATCTGCATTGGACAAGTGTATCTTCTATACTGGTTTTGCATGTTATTTGTATAGGCAAGGTGTTTAATTTCAATAGGCATGTCACTTGTATATACATATACTTAGATATTGGGGTCTCATACTGTACAGGCGTTTTCTCAAGCTGCTTGCTAGCAACTATATCACAAACACCGTGTAGGTCTCTCTTATTATCTATCTTTGAATTCTTCAGATCTTTAAATTTTTATATTGTTATATTCAAATTTAAATTTTTGTTTATTTTGTACTGCGTAAGCATACAATAGCCTATCGGCAAATATTCGTAATTACACAATATTTTTTTTAAGAAGTACATATACATTTTCTTAACTCTTTTACTTGTTTCAGTCATTTGACTGTGGCCATGCTGGAGCACCGCCGTTAGTCGAACTAATCGACCCCAGGACTTATTCTTTGTAAGCCTAGTACTTATTCTATCGGCCTCTTTTGCCGAACCGCTAAGTTACAGGGACGTTAACACACCAGCATCGGTTGTCAAGCGATGTTGGGGAGAAAAATACAGACACACAAACATACACACACACACACATATATATATATATACATATATACGACGGGCTTCTTTCAGTTTCCGTCTACCAAATCCACTGACAAGGCTTTGGTCGGCCCGAGACTATAGTAGAAGACACTTGCCCAAGATGCCACGCAGTGGGATTGAACCCGGAACCATGTGGTTGGTAAGCAAGTTACTTACCACACAGCCACTCCTGCGCCTATACAATTGTTTTTTGTTTTTTATGCGCCCTTTTAAAGCCTAGCCAGGCTCATGGGCCCGGTTTCCCGGTTTCTATGGCGTATGTGTTCCCCCCAGCTAGACGGGACGCCAGTCCATCGCAGCGTTACTCAAGAAACAGGAAGAAAGAGTGAGAGAAAGTTGGGACGAAAGAGTACAGCAGGGGTCACCATCACCCCTTGCCAGAGCCTCGTGGAGCTTTAGGTGTTTTCACTCAATAAACACACACAACGGTATAAGAATCGAAACCGCGATCCTCCGACCGCGAGTTCGCTGCCCTAACCACTGGGCCATTGCGCCTCCACACGTACACAAATATCCGTGACATTTGCTTTATAATTTGCTTATTTCATTTGCTGTTGTTACCCATATATCTGTTTATTATTATTATTATTATTATTATTATTATTATTATTATTATTATTGTTATTATTATTATTATTATTATTATTATTATTATTATTATTATTATTATTATCATGTGCTGAAAACTCACAGCTTATTTTGCTGAGTATGATGGGAAATATCCACTGACCACTGCTAGCAGACTAAGGTGGCACTTGTTTACTGGTCATGCTTCAAGAATCCTGCGAAGAATTCTTGCAGTTCCAAGCAATGCTGATTTTTGTAGGTGTTCTACTTTCACACTTGCACCAATCTTTTTCAGCCATGTTGGTAGTTAAATGCAGATACTTCCAAGTGCACCAATAACTATTTTCATCACGTCTACACTCCTCAATGACCACAATCTTCGTATTTCCCACTTCAAATCATCATAGTTGTTTATTTCTTCTTCTTTGACACTGATTCTGTTATTATTATTATTATTATTATTATTATTATTATTATTATTATTATGATTATTATTATTATTATTATTATTATTATTATTATTATTTTCCACATTGATCCTGCTTTTCTTATTATTATTTTCATATACATTCAACAGATTAGACTGTTGGAAAAGAAAGGAATCCTAACGTCGGGCTACAACAAATAGCCTTAGATGCGAAGTACCCTCCTATTGAGTTACAGCAAGTAACCTTAGATGACAAGAACCCTCCTAAGTATCCTAGGTCTCCTTAATAACACTGTGTTCTGGAGCTGTACTAAACTGGGTCTTATGCCTATTTCCTCTACCAATGTGTTCAGATCTTTAGGGCTAGCTCCATTATTATTATTATTATTATTATTATTCAGTAGTTTTATTTTTATAACGTGCTTTCACTTCACTACCGAGCGCAGCTCTGTGCGCCTTGGGTATGTGCTGTGGTTTGCTGTGGTGCTCTTATGTTTACTGCATTGAAAGTGTTTTGCGTAGAATGTGTGCAGTACCCAGTAGTGCAATTTTCTGTATGTTATATATATTTGTAAGTCCTGGTGTTTTTGTTATGTATTTGTCTGAATATTTTTTTATTATACCTAAGGCACCTACTATGATAGGAATTGTTTCTGTTTTTAGATTCCACATTCGAGTTATCTCTATTTCCAGGTCTTTGTATTTTGAAAGTTTTTCCATTTCTTTTAGAGAAACGTTGTCATCTGCTGGTATTGAAACATCAATTAGAAGGCATTTTTTTCCTTCATGATCTTTGACAACTATATCTGGTCTATTCGCCTTAATTTCTCTATCTGTGTGTATTGGCATATCCCAGAGTATGGTTGCTTTCTCGTTTTCTGTGACCTTTTCTGGCGTGTGTTTATACCATCTTTTTTCTGTTGCTATTCCATAATGTTGGCATAGCTTCCAGTGTATATAGGTCCCCGCTCTGTCGTGTCTGTGAATATATTCCTTCTTAGCCAGGACTGGGCAGCCAGAGATAATATGATTTATTGTTTCTTGTCGATCTCCACATATTCTACAGTTACTTGTTATATTTCTTTTCATTATGTGTTTTTGGTAATTTCTGGTGGGGAGGCTTTGGTCTTGTGCAGCAATTAAAAATCCTTCAGTCTCTGCTTTGAGTCCTGAGCTTCTCAGCCATTGCTGGGATTTTTCTCTGTCTATTTCTTTCGCATTTAGTTTAGCCCAGTATTTACCATGTAGGGGCTTTTCTTGCCATCGTTTTATCATGGTCCGTTGCTGTTCTAGTTTTAGTTTGGATTTCATTTGTTTTATAGCTTTTGTTGTTTCTTCTTCTTCTTCTTCGTATTTGTTAGGTAGATTGATTTCTTGTTTGTATTTGTCAGCTTCCTTAAATACTGAAAACAGTTTTTTGTTTTGCTCGTGTTTTGTGGCTATTTGTATTAGTTTCCCTTGCTTCTGGAGTAGGTATTTTTGCAGTCCTATGGTGGTTATTTTATAATAGTTTTCTAGCTGTATAAGACCCCTGCCACCTTCTGTGCGTTGTATATATAGCCTTTCTATGTCAGATTTTGGGTGGTGCATCCTATATCCTGTCATTATTTTTCTTGTTTTCCTGTCTATTTTACATAGTTCGTTTAGTGTCCAGTTAAGGATGTTGTAGCTGTAGCTTATAACTGGGACAGCTAAAGTGGTGATACCCATTATCTTGTTTTTAGCATTGAGCTCTGTTTTTAGTATTGATCTAACTCGTCTATAGTACTCTTTCTTTATTTTTTCTTTCATTTGTGTATGTTGTATCCTATCTAGTTCATTGACTCCTAAATACTTATATGGTTGGCTTTCGTCTAGTTCTCTTATTTCATTGGCTTTATCTAGTGTTATATTGCTACTTTTAACTAATTTTCCTCTTTTCAGGGTTGCTTTGGCACATTTTTCTAATCCGAATTTCATTTCTATTTCCTTGGTAAAGCCGTGTACTGTCTGTAGTAGTGTTTCTAGCTCTTTGTCGTTTTTTGCATATAATTTTAGGTCATCCATATATAGAAGGTGGCTGACTGTTTTTCCATAGCATTTGTAACCGCATCCAGTTCTATTTAGCAATTCTGTTAGAGGTGTGAGTGCCAGGCAGAACAGGAGTGGAGAGAACGTGTCTCCCTGGAATATTCCTCTTCTAATGGGGATGGCTTTCGTTTTCACAAGTCCCTCTTTTGTTTGGAGCTGTAGCACTGTCTGCCATTTGTTCATTGAGTGCTCTATTATTATTATTATTATTATTATTATTATTATTATTATTATTATTATTATTATTATTATTATTATTATTATTATTTTATGTTTGACTTTTGTTTTGCATTTGTACAAGTTGGATCCAAGTCTCACCCAGAGACCTCAAGAGACAATAAGTTAGAAGTTCATGTAGGTGTTATGCCTAGGGTACCATATATTTGGATTTGTACAGCTTTGTTCAAGTGAATGTTTAAGAAACCATAAGAAAATTATGTGTTTGCTTTAAAATTTGAGATCACATAGACAGTATTTTACGTAGGATATGGGCAGTTCCCATGAGCACTATCTTTTGAACTTCAGCCATTTTGGGGTTTCCTGGTATCTGAGCTAGGTAGTAATCAGCCCGTTTCGCTGTCATTCCCAGGGCACCTATGACAATAGGTATTGTTTTCGTCTTCAAATTCCACATTTTGTTAATTTCTATTTCAAGATCTTTATATTTGCTCAGTTTTTGGTAGGTCTTGACAGATACGTTTATATCGATTGGGACAGTCATATCAATGAGGAGGCATGATTTTTGTCTGAAGTCTTTCAGTATGATGTCTGGCCTATTTGCGTCTATCTTTCTGTCAATTTGAATGGTGAAGTTCCAGAGGAGTGCAATGTGATCATTTTCAAGTACTGGGGGTGGTTTGTGTTCCCACCAGTTTTTATCATGGGGCAAGTCCAGGTTTCTGCATATTACCCAGTGAATATATTGTGCAGCACTATCATGCCTGTTGAAATACTCTGTAGGCGCAAGCAGACTGCACATGGAGACAACATGATCGATGGTCTCATTATGTTGTTGGCATATACGATATAATGGGGAGCTGCCGTTCTTTAATATGTTGGCCTGGTAGTTCTTTGTAGGTAGGCATTGATCTTGGGCTGCTATGATAAACCCCTCTGTTTCTGATTTCAAGCCAGAGGCTATTAACCATTGGTGGGTAAGGGCTTTGTCAATATCTGCATTATTCGCTCTCTTTGGGTATTTGCCATTGAGAGGTTTTCCATGCCATTTTTCAGTCATAATAGCTAAGGCAGCAATTTTAGCACGGGTTTTCAAGCGCTTAGCTTTTTCTGCAGGTGTTTCTAGCTCGTCTAATTCTTGAATTTGTTGCAATTGGAATTCACTTAGATATTCCTTTGCCTGTTTTGTTACTGAGTAAGATGATTTCTTGCTTTCATATTTTAAGACAAGTTTTAGCATTCAGTCCTCAGAGTTTTTCAGATAGGTGTCTAGGCCAATTGTGGCTACCTTCATTGATAATGCCAGCTGTAGAAGTCCTCGGCCTCCCTCTTTTCTTGGCAGATAAAGACGTTCTATATCTGCCTTAGGGTGGTGCATTCTATGCATTGTCAACAGTTTTCGTATTTTTCTGTCAACATTACATATTTCAGTAATTGACCAGTTAACAATGTTGAAACTGTAAGTCACGACTGGTATGGCTAGAGCATTGATCGCTTCGATCCTGTTTCTCGCGTTCAGCTCTGTCTTCAGTATTGCTCTCACCCTGCGATAACATTCTCTTCTGATCCTTTCCCTCATCACTGAGTGCTTGATATTGTCCCCTTGAATTACCCCTAGGTATTTGTAGCTCTCCGCTGGTTCTAACTCTTTTATGACATTTTGCTGGTCAAGGTTCACATTAGATGTATTTGTCATTTTTCCTTTGATAAAGGTAGCTCTTGCACATTTATCAAGGCCAAATTGCATCCTGATGTCATCACTGAATTGTTTAACAATCGCTAGTAGGCCTTTGAGTTGTTGGTCATTTTTTGCAAAGAGCTTTAAATCATCCATGTAAATGAGATGATTTATATTTTTATCAAATATTTTATAACCATACTGTGCATCATTGAGCAATTTTGAGAGCGGTATTAGGGCTAGACAGAAGAGGAGTGGTGATAGTGAGTCACCCTGGAAAATGCCACATGAAATTCTTACATCTCCAGCATTTAGAGATTCATTGTCATTGTTCAACATCAGTGTGGTTCTCCATGATTTCATACTTACAGATAAAAAGTTTCGCAGAGTAGGAGCTATTTTATACATTTCCAGACATTTCCTAATCCAGCTATGTGGTAGGCTATCAAAGGCCTTTTTATAGTCTATCCAGGCTATTGACAAGTTTTTGTGTCGCTTGTGACAATCTTCTAAGATCATCTTATTGATGAGTAGCTGATCTTTACAACCATAAGATCCACGTTTACATCCCCTTTGCTCATTAGGGAATATGTTACTTTCTATTAAAAAACTATAGGTGTACTCGGTTAGGACAGATGTTAGCGTCTTATACATTGTTGTTAAGCAGGTTATGGGGCGATAATTTCTTGGTTCGTTTGTTTCCTCATTTTTTGGAAGCAGGAATGTTAAACCATTAACTAGCCAAGAGGGCATCAAACTAGGATTTTACAAAACATCGTTGTAAAGTTTTGTTAGCAGTTCATGGCTTTCTGGGAAGGCATTCAACCAGAAGTTAGGAATTTTATCCTTTCCTGGAGACTTCCATTTGCTTGACCTCCTGAGAGCAGATCTTATATCTTCTACCTTGACCCCCTCCCACTTTTGCTCCTCTAAGGAGTCTAGGTCTGTAGATATTCTATCAATCCAAGGGGCCTTTTCATTGTGTGTTTTATCTTCTGCCCAGATTTTATTCCAAAATTCTTGCACTTCTTCTTTTCATGGGACAGACTTTATTGTTACTGGTGTTTTCCCTATCTTCCTGTAGAAATTTTTGGGGTTATTTTTGAACATGTTATTATCTCGGAAGAATCTAACACGCTTTTCATACCTTGCTATGCGGGCAGCTTTAGCACATACCTTTTGCTTGATGGTTTCTATGGTGGCATCAATGTCAACTATGGTTTTCATATTATATTTTTTCTTTAGTTTATGGGTCTTTGTAGGTTTGATACTCTTGTCAAATTTAAGGTTTTTCAAACATTCTATGTCAGATCTAAGCAGCTTAATTTGGTGTTGAATGCGTTCTTGCCAAGAAGGCTTTTTGTGGGAGTGTTGTCTTTTTCTAATTATTATTATTATTATTATTATTATTATTATTATTATTATTATTATTATTATTATTATCATTATTATCATTATTATCATTATTATTATTATTATTATTACTATTGAGTGAGAGAGCAATGCATGCCATCAAAGCGACACTAGAGTAAAATATACGAAGCCCAGTTTACTCATCATGACTACCCGTCTGATAAGGGTACATCAGGCACATGCATCACAACCATATATGCGTGACACGGTGATCTCATATCAAGATTAACAGCGCAAAACCTTGCAGGTGGGGCCCAGTTAGAATTTTCTTCAGGTTGAGTAGTCCATCCCGCCCAAAAGGTCCCTGTATAAGGGTTGTTTAAAGATGTTAAACGAAACACCCATGTTTCCAGATGTGAATTATCCAATTACCGTAGTGTCAGGTGGTGTCCGTGAGGGTGATTGGCTGTTCCAATGTCTTAGCTTCGCCATCGCCCGTGATAATGCCGCGAGCGTGTTGGCTTACTTCAGTAGGATATTTGTAGGGAGGAGTCTGTATAAGCTAAGTTTGAAATCTGCATAGACCGAGTGTCGTTTTTGTGTGGATCAGGTATGTCGTTTGTACAAGTAATGTGAAACTTATATGGAACAGTTGCAGAATATGTTTATAAGAGGCTTAGATGCGGAACATCTATCGGCTAGAAATCTGTATACACCATGTATGGCTTGTATTAGTCAGTGTGTCATTAGTTTAATGAAAACATATTTGAGCTCTTGAAAGGGGTTATTTAAAGGAGAAAAAACGTGAGGAAGATAACATATAAATTGTAGATAGGGTAGGAATAAGATGTAGTAATGCTTGCGACAAAATACGAAGTTCTGGTCGTTCTTGGGCGAAATCTGATATATTTAGAGATAGCGGAAACGTGCAAGGTTTGTGCAATGTTTGCATAATATTATTTCGAATTTTGGTACAAGGCCAGAAATTGTGAGGGGATGGTACAAATCCATTACGTCGATTCTAGTACTTGACTGTTACTGATTTCATCGAACCCGAAAGGATGAAAGGCAATATCGACTGCAGCGGAATTTGAACTTAGAACAGAAAGAGCCACTAAGCATTTTATCCAATGTGCTAATGATTCTGCTAGCTCTCCGCCTTAATATTTGCATAATGTAATTCATTGTACTCTAGGAACAAGGCCTGAGATTTTGGAGGAAGGGGTCAGTCGATTACATCGACTCCTGTGTTCATCTAGTACTTATTTTATCGATTCTGAAAGGAAATTTAAAGTTGACCTTGGCGGAATTAGACCTTGGAACGGTAAAACGGACGAAATGCCGCTAAGTATTTTGTCAGGCTTGCTATCGATTCTGCCAACTTGCTGACTTAATATTTGCATAATATTAGTGGCAATAACTAAACATGCAAACAATATATTAAGATTTTATCGTTGTTTAGCCTCACCCCATGTCAACCTTGATTGATCAAGTAGACCAAAAATCAATGACATTCCAATTACGACCATCCAGTGAATTTGTATACTAGCATCTACATTGTTCGATGTATCCTTTTTTTAAAGACAGTAGAGTATTAATTGAGAGCGTGTGGCTGCTACGTAAAGCATATCGAGCGACAGCGAAGAATTTTCTCAAGAGAATGAGGGTGAAAGTGTGGCAGGTAGGGATTATTATAGTGTGTATCTGTCAATTTCGGAACACTTAAGCTGGGTAGGAAAGCACTATCGCTAAGCATCATCATTAGGTTGTTTCAATGTATCTAGAGGTTGCAGGTAAACATATGAGTGGAGAGCAATGTTGATCAATATCGTTAAAATCGAAATGAATTCTGCGCGTGTTCCTATTTATGATTCTTAAGGGAGCATCGAGAAAAGAGAAATTACGTAATACATAGTTGTGTCAGTTATAACTTGTATCCATTTCAGTTAGTTTAAGCATAAACCTAGAGACATCTATCTAGAAAAAATAGTTGACTTTGGGGAGGACAATCGCAATACGTAGAAAGATGATGGTTTATGATATATTTCATACTTGATTAATGAAAAAAATGAGTCAAAGAAACATTTATGATTACAAGAACCAATGGAAGATCAACTTGTTTATAACAAAATATTTTAATCTCCAAGGATGTTTCTTAGTAAAAGTTTATACATTCTAGAGTCAACTCGCTTACTTTGACTACAGGGATCTAGGTTACTTCCAGCTTTCTTAGTAAAGGCACAGCCAAAGTAAATTCAACAGCAAATGTTCACCAAAAGACTTTTAACAGTTTCTGATACTCATGAACAACCATGGAAATATTAAATAAATAGATATATTAAATAAATGTAAGCCTGTTAAACATTTAGAAATTTCCAAGAAACCCAAACAGAATCATAGACCAATATTGAGAGCATTTGTATTTTACCAGGACAGTAATACATTATAATTTTGATGTAACCTATTAGTTGAATGGAGAAATAAAAAAACTTTTTTCGCTGCTTTCAGGGATTCCCTAGACTCTCTGTCGTCATCAAATTCTATTATTATGAATTTGAATCGGGAGCTTGAGTCAATAGTAAATCTTTCATTAGCTGATTACACATCCATGAACGCTACTCCTTGGGATGCATTGCAGTTACTCTCTTGATGGAACTTGATGATCCTGACTGTTGATCTTGTAGAATTCCTCCGCTTAGCATCAATGTAAGAAGTACCGTTGGCTCAGACGAGCTCTTCCACTGCCTCTTCATAATCCATCATGCTGTAGTCTCACGACTTCACCGTATCCCCGACAGGATGACTGAACAGGTGTTATGCCTTGCCAAACGGAAGCCCGTAACTATGCAGGGCACATTCGTCACTCCGTGAGGTATTTTCAAATACTCCCATACCCGTCCCTTCGGTATGCAATTATAGATGAAATTATAATTAACAGTAATTTACGAACAACATTTAGAATTCATTAACTCAAAAGTAGCAAGTAGAAAAGAGTGCAGAAAGTAGACATTGACCGTCTATATTCACTAGAGTAGAAAATTTAAGATAGAAGATTCTACATAGTCACTTACCTTCCAAGAAATAGCAACCAAGTTCCTTCAAATCACATCCTATTGCTTAATAAACGAAGGGCGCATTGTTCAAGATAGCCCTAGAAACACCAACTGACAGGCTGGCCATGGATGAAATACATTTGAGCATAGGTCTGCTCACCCACATCCAATATGTGGCTAAATATAACAGAAAGAATAGGAAAAGCAAGTTTTAATATTCGTGGAATTTGATAGAAAAAGAGAGGCAACAGTAAGAAATTCATGCATGAGATATAAGATGAAAGGAACAAAAAGAAAAACGAAAAAAAATGTGCTAAAGAGAAAGCAAGAAAGCAACTCATAGCAACTGACACAGAGAGAGAGAGAGAGAGAGAGAGAGAGAGAGAGGCGCATGCCAACTATAATTCTTCTGTAGATTTCAAGTTCCTTTCCACAAACTTAACTACCATAACGCTACTACCACGGCATCCTAGAAGCACTTTCTCTCGCAGGAATCTCAGACAAACAAAAACATACGAATACATAAATAGATAGCTGTAGCATCAATAGTTTTGTTAGTCACAAAGACAATGCTGGGTTACTCACCACCAATATATTAACTGTTGCATTTCCCTGTGGCGAACACCAACATCTACAGATGTAATTATTAACCAACGAAAGAACCTTTTGCAGGTTGCTTGAACTACTAGAAATAACAGCAACATCTCTCTGAAATCAAACAAGAATGTCTTTGAAAAAGAAGACTAATTGAGGTTAAACGACAACAGCAGTAACAGATCTAAAGAAAGCGATTTCATATTAGACAAAGAACAACATTGACACATTTCTCACGAGAAGTTAAAATATATCATGGTGTGAGCATATCACAAAAGAAAAGATTTACAGAGACATTCCAATTTTCTCTACAATTGTTCCTTAGTGCAAAATAGGCCATGCTAGCCTCTGATATTGTACTGAATAACAGACATACCAAATGTTAAACTTTGCGGAGTTCCGCACCCTAAAAGCAGGCGAAGGACAACTTCAAGTACATTGATGCTATTGGCAGAGACGCATCATGTAATTCAAAACCTACCAAAGCATAATGGCGACATTTCCTTTGCAGCCGCTTGAAACAGAAGAGTATAACAACTCTACGCTTTAACATTGCATCTTATACTATTCGCCATTGTATATTAGCATTGGACAGATATAAACATATCAGTAGAGTAACAAATCTTACTGGCTGCAATTAGTTGTGAGCCAGGTGTCAACATTCCATGGAAGTTCTTGATCAGGTTTGGCTTGGGCTATACAAAACTAACAGTAACAGCAATCTTCAATTATACTATGTCTTCATTAACGATATGATGTAGATGATGCATCAATGTATGACAACTGTGGAGTACTTCTTTCAGCTAACAATAAAGAACTGTCAGACAGTTAGTTCCTACGGCGGCAAAGTCTCATGAAAATATTTTTACGGAGATGTTAATAACAGAAAACTCAAAAAGTTTCAGAAAACGGTGGAAAAGCAATACATGAATGTACTCAATCTTTCTCTTTTTTTTTAACTTTCAAGTTTTTTCGGACAAAGATATATTGGTAAAAAAATGACCCAACGTAGTCATTAAGGATTATCAGAATGAAAATAAAAAACAACAATAAATAACAAAAAATGCCCAAATTGATTGATAAGCCATATCTTTCAAATAGAAATATATCAATCATATAAATTGAAACAAGTCCAAATATGAAACCAGAAATAACAGATACAATACATCAGTGATATGAGGTATCGACATAAATGCTGTCCCTAATAGTAACGGGAGCTTCGGATCAGAAAAAAATGAAATAAAAAAAGTAAAATACCGCACTACACTCATCTACACACACACACACACACACACACACACACACACACACACACACACACACACACACACACACACACACACACACACACACACACACACACAAATGAATGAAGTGCAAAGTAATCTAGCTACCGTGTAATTTTATAACCTTTGAACTGTAGAAAGTAGATATTACATGGATTGTTTTCAGGAGAGTAAACAAAACACAAACAAACTATATTCACAATCACTGTTTCTATATCAAATCTGTTCACTTACTTTCCCTCCCTCTCTCTCTCTTGCTGTCTCTCCTCTTTCCCGCCCTCTTCTACTCTCCCTCTTTCACTTATACACTTTCTTTTTCATGTGCATCTTTTTTCCTTCTATATTTCCGTTCCGTGCTGTGTTGCACGTTGGACGTCTCTGGACGGTTCCAGTTAACATACCAGTTTTTTTTTTTTTGTTTTTTCTCAGTGAGAAGAGGTTGCTATCTAATCACTCCGTGATTCTTTGTTTTTGGAAGAAGGAACTCTGTAAGTGGTGTCTCATGAGACTTCTCACAGCACAACGTGCGGGAATCTGAGAGAGAGAGAGAGAAAGAGAGAGAGGGGGTGAGAGAGAGAGAGAGAGAGAGAAAGAGGAAGAAACCACTTAAATAAAGGGTAAAGAAAATAGGAATAGGTAGGGAGCGAGAAGAATCCACTAAAGTGCTTCACTGTTACTACATTTATCGAAAAGAAGCGTGAAAAGGCAAAGGTGAACTCAATGGGATTTCAATTCGGAGCGTACTTTTATGCGCGCGCACGTGTGTGAGTGTGTGTGTGCGGGCATGTATCTATGCGTATATGTTTGTACGTGTGTATGTTTGGTTGAACTGGAATGCATCATCAGTGACGTCACCTTGAATCATCAGGCGTTTTAAGTTCTTAGACTTTCCCTACCCTAGCGATTCAGCCAGATACTGACCATCCCTTCTCCCTTGTCGTCCCTAAAAGACCCGATCAGTCGAGTCATTTTAAGAGAGAACGTTTTGCAAAGATTCTCTTGTGAGTTACGTATTTTGGCTCACAGTACTTTCCAGCATTGTTTTCTCTCTCATCCTTTCTCTAGTTCTTTTTTCTCCCTTTCATCGTTTTCTATCTGACTGTCTGTCTGTCTGTCCGTCTCTCTCTCTTTTTATCTCTCTCTCTCTGTCTCTCTCTCTCTTTCTCTCTCTCTCCTTCTCTCTCTCTTTTTCTCTCTCTCTTCCTTTCTCTCTCTCTCTTACTCTCTCTCTCCCTCTTTCTCTATCTCTCTTTCTTTCTCTCTCTTTCTCTCTCTCTCTTTCTCTCTCTCTATCCCTCTTCCTCCTTTACTCTCTCTATCCCTCTTCCTCCTTTACTCTCTCTCTATTCCTCTTCCTCCTTTAGTCTTTCTCTCTCTATCCCTCTTCCTCCTTTACTCTCTCTCTCTCTCTCTATCCCTTTTCCTCCTTTACTCTCTCTCTCTCTCTATCCCTCTTCCTCCTTTACTCTCTCTATCCCTCTTCCTCCTTTACTCTCTCTCTATTCCTCTTCCTCCTTTAGTCTTTCTCTCTCTATCCCTCTTCCTCCTTTACTCTCTCTCTCTCTCTCTCTCCCTTTTCCTCCTTTACTCTCTCTCTCTCTCTCTATCCCTTTTCCTCCTTTACTCTCTCTCTCTCTCTCTCTCTATCCCTCTTCGTCCTTTACTCTCTCTCCCTCTCTCTATCCCTCTTCCTCCTTTACTCTCTCTCTCTCTCTCATTGCTCACACGTGACCATCATTCACCTTTCTTTTCCTCAAGTGATCATCTTTCTTTTCATTCAGTCTGTTGTGCAGTCCAGGCGCATTCCTATCTGTCTCCTCTCCTATCTTTTCTCTTATCAAAGAATCTTCTTTCAGCGTTCGCTACCTTACCTCGTCTGAGCCTAATGGAACCTCCCTGTTTGCATTCGTTTCCTTTGGTTTGTTGTATGTCATGTTTTTGTTACCAAATTTGTCCCTCCGCAAATCCCAAATTTTATTTTGATTCTCGTGAGCAACTGCCTTCAAAGTCTAATCTTGTCGTACATTGTTCGAAATAAGGAGTAGAAGGACAGCGGACGGTTGATGACGGGTCATTTTTTTATGTTACTTGTGTTGTTTTCTATATTTCTCTCGTCCTTTACGTACCAAACATTATTTTCGTATTTCATGTTGTTTACTTTTTATGACGTCCTGTACCCATATATGCATACCTATATACATACATATGTATATATGTACATATGTGTGTATATATATGTATATATATATATATATATATATATATATATATATATATATATATATATATATATATATATATATATATTATTTATATTCTTATTTGATTGAAAGCCACGCATCCATTTCCAAGTAAGTTTTATCTTTATATACATATATATACACATATATACATATATATGTATACATATATATATATATACATACGCATGTATACATATATATATACATATATATATATGTATATATATATATATATATATATATATATATATATATATATATATATATATATATATATATATATATAATCATATACATGTATATATACATATATACATATATACATACATATATATACATATACCTCCACACACAACCCCTCGTTCACACACATACACACACACGCACATACACACACACACATACACACATATATACACACGCCCACATACACAGATGCATGGACACACTACACACTACACACAAAACACGCACACTCAACATATACATACACGCACACACGTACATACACACGCACACACATACTTCAAACTGTCAGTTAAACACCTTTCTACTGACCATTCCCGTACGCAGATGTGAAGAAACAGTACACAAAAGACTGCCACTTCCTGCAACATTAAGCGACGCAAAATTTACTCACACATGCATATATAAACAGCCAAAACCACATACACACTCATATCACATATACACACATAATCACACCCACAAGCTATTACACACACATACACAGAGACTTGCGTGCACGCGCACACCCACACATACTTCCTTCTCTTACACTCTCCAGTCTTAGAAATAACTTTTTCGTCACCCATTCCCGTCCGGTCATTTCAAAATGTAACCACATGTGAATCGTTGGCGATATTCTTCCTCCGTCTTCCCTTCTATTGGACTTTCCTCTGTTTCCGAAGAAGAGCGTCTACTCGAAACGTTAAACCATCTTTCTTCCCTTCCCTGATTCTTTTATCCCTAATTCTTCTATTCCTCTTTCTCTACCTCTCTACTCTCTCCATGTGACCGGTTTTCGGCCAAGCCTGACCTTTTTTTCTTGGTTCGACTACCATCCGTGCAACATCTATATTCCTCTCCGTGCCTGTCATCTCCTATGTCCCTGCCGTAAGGCTTCATTTCTACACATGCCAGCTTAATTTAATTCGTCCTTAGTCGAAACACTTCTGTTGTTACTGTCCTGTTATTTGCATTTGTTTTTGTGTACCATTTCTCCGTGTTTTCTCCGTCCATATTTTCGTATACATTCGCTGGTGTTTTCCAAGGAATTTAGTGCTCTTACCTTAGTTTTTCCTTGGAGCTGGCCAGTAATTGCAAAGATAATCTAGAACTCGACTGAGAAAAGAAAACTCCGATTGACCCGTCCTTGTTTTTTCTTGTCCCTTTTTTCTATCAGCAAACACTTTACTCTTTCCAAATGCTCGCCCATTCTATTTACTGCCTTAACGAGCTCCTCCTCCGCTGAGGACAGCTCGTACTCGCTAAGGTCTGAATACATTGTCTCTACCGGTATAACATCCGCTGCCAGGTAGCACAAAAATTCCGTCCGACTCGTCAAAAATTAACACAGCGAATAGACCGATGCATGCGCGGGAAGCAAGCTTCTTAGCACACAGCCACACTTATACTAACTGTGATTGTTCTGTTTTTGTTTTGATTTGAAAGTGAAGCATGGGACAAAATAAGATTGGGAGGCACTGTAAAGATGTGTTTCTAACTTTTGGTTTTCGATTGATGCTTTATTGTAGCTTCATCTATCATGCACTGTGTACATTTGTCAGCTTACCCAGGAATCTATCTATCTATCTATCTATCTATCTATCTATCTATCTATCTATCTATCTTTCTATCTATCTATCTAGCTAGCTAGCTATCTGTCTGTCAATTTATCTGTCTGTCTATCCATCTATCTATCTGTTTATCTTTGCCTCTCTGTCTCATACACACACACACACACACACACACACACACATACACACACACACACACACACACACACATACACACACACACACACACACACACACTCACACACACTCTCTCTCTCTCTCTATCTATCTATCTATATATCTGTCTAGCTATCTATCTATTTATCTTTCTATCTCCCTATTTATCTGCATGTTCT
>NC_142930.1:71196074-71198574 GCF_046866305.1 Octopus bimaculoides
CGCTCACAATTCTTCTCCAAGCTGAAATTTTCAGAATTTCCCCAAAATCATGCCTTAATGTCTTAGAAATAAGTAACGGACGTTAGATAATATAACTGTAATGACTAAATAGAGAATGCATGTTCATTAGCGGAACGTCTTCCAGCTAAGTTTTTCATCACACCTGTTTCACACCTTCAAAATTCCCCTTTACCAAGAAATGGCCACCTCCACGTCCATTGGATTTTCTGAGCATCGGGTAATTACACATATTTCTACCACGCTGCTTGCGTCATTGCTCGAACATTCGCGTGTTTCAAGGTAGCTACCTGGTCAGAGACCCTTGGTCTGATTGTCAATTTATCTGTTTGTCTGTCTGTCTGTAAGGTGGCTCGTCTGCCTGTCTACTGTCTGTCTGTCTGTCTCTCTCTCTCTTCTCTCTTTCTCCCTCTCTGCTTTTGGTTTTCTCTCTATTTCGGTCTTTCTCTCTTTCGGTCCCTTTACTCTCTTTTTTACTCTTTTACTTGTTTCAGTCATTTGAATGTGGCCTTGCTAGAGCACCGCTTTTAGTCGAGCAAATCGACCGCAGGACTTATTCTTTGCAAGCAAGATACTTATTCTATCGGCCTCTTTTGCCGAACCGCTAGGTTACGGGGACGTAAACATACCAGCATCGGTTATCAAAGGATGTTGGCGGGACAAACATAGACACACAAACATATACACACACATACATATATATATACATATACTCGACGTGCTTTTTTCAGTTTCCGTCTACCAAATCTACTCACAAGGCTTTGGTCGGCCCAAGGCTATAGTAGATGACACCTGCCCAAAGTGTCACGCAGTGGGATTGAACCCGGAATCATGTGGTTCATAAGCAAGCTATTTACCACATAGCCACTCTATCTTTTTCTCTTATTCCATCTTCGTCTCTTTCTCTTTTACTTTATTTCCCGCTCTTTCTCTATCTCGCACTTTTCTATCCACCGTCTTTCTGTTTTCCCTTTCAATTCATATGCATCTCTCTCTCTCTCTCTCTCTCTCTCTCTCTCTCTCTCTCTATCTATATATATATATATATTATATATATATATATATGTAATATATATATATATATTATATATATATATATATATATATATATATATATATATATATATATATATATATATATATATATATATATATATATATATATATATATATATATATATATATAATATATATATATATATTACATATATATATATATATAATATATATATATATATAATATATATATATATATATATATATATATATATATATATATATATATACATATATATATAATCGTGGGTGTGTGGTAAGAAGCTTGCTTCCGGTGAACAGAGGTGGATGTGGGCCAGCTGTGTTCCGTCCAATTAATGAAAACAAAGAACATTTGAAGAACTCGCCAAGGGAAGTCGGTTTTGTTGCTCAGCTGAGCAATAATTTGTTGTGTATTTTTTTCAGCAGGTTTTTGTTCAGCATTGCGACATTTTCGCTTGCCTTTGGAGGGTTTTTTGTGTTTGTTCGTTTACGAACAAGATTGTATGTCCATTCTCTGTGGTAGGTGGGTTCGCTCCTGCCATAGAGTGAAAATTTTTGCTTGGCTTTTTAGCCAGGAAAACAAAAAAAAAAAAAGACTTTGTGTTCACATTTGTGAACGAATTGTACAGTGAAAATATTTGTTAGCATTTTTTGCTGAAAAGTTTTGTGAACGAATTTGTGTTTGCTGCTTGTGGTTCGAGTGTTCGATTCATCACAAGAGTAAAAATATTTGGTTTGGCAATTTTTTGCCGAAAACGCAGCGGAGTACCTTGAATCGGAGTACATTTTGAAAGAAACTCGGATTACCTAGTGGCTGGAATTTTTTTTCCGTGTTTGAACTGTTGTTTTTCTCCCTTTTCTGTATATCTTTTTATTTGGATCTGTTTTTTTTTCTTTCTTCGTTTTCGTTTTTTTTAACTCTATTTATTCATTGTGATCTTTTCGAACTTTATGGGAAAAAAAGTGAACAGTGAAGCCACTCTCTTAGAGCGGGATGTTATACCGCCCAAGCAGTGGGTGAGAGAGACGGAAAAGAGGACAGTGGTCTTGCAGACCTATTCGAGGTCATGCAATGCCATTGCCCTCTTCAACAAAGAAACGATAGAGGAGCTGGTGGCTTGTCTGCCAGCGAAGAACTTTTTTGTCTCAAGGGGAGTCAAATTTGCAACGGTGAGGTTGCTGTTTGACTCCCCCGAAGAGGCTGGCATTGCAGCCAGCCAACCACTACATGGAGAGGAGATTTTTTTCCTCCCCACTTATTGTGGAAAAACGATTGTGAGAGCCTGAGTATGCGGACTTCCCCCAGGTACCGAAGCTGGATGGATCACAGAGGCCATCCGGCGGGGCTTGGAAGACAGTGGACCCAAGCTACTAAATGTAGACGTGGCTCCCGAAGTTGACTGGAAAGGGTCAAAGGCCACTTTGACCCTATGGACCCCCGGTA
>NC_142930.1:71203574-71218574 GCF_046866305.1 Octopus bimaculoides
ATTCTCAAATTCCTAATGTACTTTATATTTCTAACCTCGATTGTTAATATAATATGGTATGTCATAAGCATTTGTATTTTGTGGTTTTGTCTTTTTAGTTACAAAATAATTTAATTAATTCAACGGAATACACTGTCTGCAAATAGTTGAGTACCGCATATTCTCCTCCATTTTCTAATTGCTATTTAGATATAGGGTAAAATAATCCCCTTTTTACCCGCACCCACTTATTAAACTTGGTATAACACTAGTGTAACAATAATTGTGTACTCTCCCAGCAGTATATTGGATGGATACTATCCCTTAGTGGGTTGAATCCTCAACCCATAACTCTCTTGCATTATATATATGTATATGTATATATATATATATATATATATATATATATATATATATATATATATATATATATATATATATATATATATATATATATATATATATATATATATATATATATATATATATATATATATATATATATATATATATATATATATATATATATATATATATATATATATATATATATATATATATATATATATATATATATATATATATATATGTATATATATACATATATACTAGTGAAGGTGCATGGCCTAGTGGTTATGTTGTTGAACTCACGAATGCTAGTTGTGTTCTTGAGCAAAACACATCGTTTCACATCTCCCCAGTCTCCCTTTCGGAGTGGGGGAATATTGGCCTGCTTGCTTAGCCAGTTGAGTGGCGGCATTTGAAGGCTAAAGCAAAGCAAAATCGCATTGTGACCGGCGATGTGCAGCGACATCGGATAGCCTGGTCGGTCATGTGATCACGTGATATAGTAGTTCCCCAGACTAGGAGGAGTGCATAAAAGGCTGCGGGCAAAGTTCTTGTTTTACGGACAATCATATAAATATTTATAATGATATATTAAGAATATATATGCAGATATTCGTTGCAGATCGTTGTACATGGTGCAAATAACGATCTTATATCGATTAGCAGATATATGCACCGATCAGCAAACATTTTGTTCTCTGAAAATATAGAAAAAAAAAAGGCTAGCTATTTGACTAAACTCTAACGCCAGGGGTACTTCCAGCTGACGGTACACAAAATTTCGAGATACCGGTGTGTCAGAATCCTCTACGTTAATGAGTCGAGTGTGTTGAAGATACTATCCTCGTAAAAGAGAGTAGGTTTTCTTCTTTGACGTACTCTATAGTGATAAGCATATTTTGCGTCAGAACCTGCCTAGACGTGTTAAGAATAAGTATGCAAATATTCGTTTATATTAATACTTGTTAGCCTGAATATTAAAGAGTACCGCGTGAAAGAATGGAGAAGAAAAGGAACAAAACAGAATTCGATTTCTGAGAGTCTGTATGTGAGTGCGTGTGTGTGTGTGTGTGTGTGTGTGTGGTGGTAAGATATAAAAGGAAATGAAAGAAGAGAAAGATAGAGAGAAAGAGAGAACCTTGTGGATATCAAAGCGACGGAGAAAGAGCCAAATGAGAGGAACAGAAAAGGAATTATAAGGTCATGTGACCTCACCTACAAATAATCGACGAAGAGTGAGACTGGAATCATACTGGGTTGGGGGTGGGGCGTCAAGCACCGTCATGTGATTAATACAACGAACTTAACCTGAGTAATCACTAAATTATTATAAAAGAAAGTCATAAAGTTCAATGACATTCTCGCTGTGTGTTTAAATGCTTATGTTTGTATGTCTGCGCATATACATACACGCACCCATACAAAACATACATACATAAACACATACATACATATACACATACATGCATGCATATATACATACATACATACATACCTACATACATACATACGTAGAAACACGCACGCACATAACACATATTTGTGTGTGTATGTATATATATATATATATATACATACATATGTGTGTTGTGTGTGTATGTATGTGTATGTGTGTGTTGTGTGTGTATGTATGTGTATGTGTGTGTATATGCATATATATATATATATATATAAAAATATATATATGTATATATATATACACATGTATATATATATATATATATATATATATATATATATATATATATACATATATACGTATATATATATGCGTGTGTATGTGTATATGTATATATATACACATATATGTACCTATAAATATATACGTACATAACACATAGATATATATATGCGTGCGTGTATATATATATATATATACGTATATATGTGTGTGCATGTATATACTTACATATATATATATATATATGTATATATATATATATATATATATATATATATATATATATATATATATATATATATATATATATATATATATATATATATATGTATAAACATATGTATACACACACACAAAAAAAAAGATTTTTATTTCCATTATTTGCCTATATGTAGGGTGAAATACTAAACTAAAATATTTCATTGTCAAAACTATATTAAATTTATCGTTCTTCACCCAGTATTGATGACGAGATCAAATGAAGGCAATATGGTAAAGGAAATCGGATGTTTCCGTGTCGTTAGTATTAAATCAAGCATTTAGAAAAAGTTAAAAATCATTTGTTTGTATGCATGATACGATTGCACACAATCAATTAGACGTTTGAGTCTTCTTGGCAGTCGCCAATGTTTTAGAGCAAGTAGACAGCTGTCACAATATCTTATTATCAGATGTAAAGATCATGTTCACCCGAGCATTGTTAAGATTTTAGTTTGATTTCTGCAGTAAAATACCAGGAGGACAATTTCGGGAACAAAGGAAATGGTAAAAGTATTAACAACCACCAGCCAGCATTAATAATCTCTTTTGATTAGCATTCAAGTGTTTAGTAAAGTGTCTCTGTCCCTCTCTATATCTTTTGCTCTATCAATTTTGCCCTTTTCTGCATCACACTTTCTTACTCTTTTTCATCTCTCATTCTCTCCTCTCCTCTTCTCTTCTCTCTTCCTCTATTTTTCTCTTTCACTTTCTCTTTCGCTGTCTCCTTGTTTTCCTGTAATTGTCACTCTCTCTTTTTCCTCTGTCTACCCGAGTAAAATTAACATTGAATGAAATTGAGTTCAACAACGTGAGAAATCTTTGAATGTTGGCGTGGGGTTGGGAGCTTCATAAAAAATAAAGAACAAAAACAAAAAAGTAGCTTGAGAGATTAAAGAAAACCCTTACGACATAACTATGTCTTTTGTTAAAAGTTTTAGTTTTGTTTGATTGTAAACCGGATTAAAGATAATACCAAAGTTTAAACTAAACACAATCGCAAAATGCGGTCATTAATTAGAAGATTTCAAGACTTGCAAAGAAAAATTGCATGAGGAAATAAAATAGAAAGACTTAAGAAATACGTCTCTTCTAGTTTAAAAGCTATTTTTAGAGACTGAATTGATTTAATGAAGTATAAAATAATGGTGTCAGGAGTGAATAAGTATAGACTAGAAAACAAATAATTTTGTCCATTAGTCAGTATCATTTCATACTTTAATATTGCAGAAGTTTGACAGAAAACTGGGCCGAGAGTAAACAGGACGATTGGGAAACTGTGCCGAAGTGAACGAGAATAAACTAAAGTAAAATATTAGACTACAAGAACAACATTAAACTGAGCTGTAACAAACTAGGGCATATGTCTATTTGGAGCAAAAATAATAACTAAAATATGTAAACCATGACAAAGATGAATCTATGACAAAATAAACTGGGAAAATATTCGTTTGTACTCTAGGCACAAGGCCAGAAATTTTGAGGGAGGGGATCAGTCGATTAGATCGACCCAAGTACACAACTAGTACTTAATTTATCGACACCGAAAGGATGAAAGGCAAAGTCGACCTCGGGGCGTGCTAACGATTCTGCCAACTCACCCCCAAACTGGGAAAATATTAAGATATAAATTAATACAAAAACCGTTTAGGGATAACGAGTTCCTCTCTTTATTTCTCCCCCGATGGAAAATTCTACCTGAAACTTTACATTTCCCTGCCTACTTCCAGCACACCAATATATTCAATTTTGTGAATTTTATTAGAGATTAGGCAAAAATCAGAGCATAGCTGCTCTAAATCAGAAACAAAGACATTTAGTTATTCTGATCCAGTATCTTCTTCTTTCACAACAAAAATACATCTGTATCGTTCTGCGCTTTTCAAACTCCACCAACCAACAAGAACGCTTTAGTCATATCTCTTCTTCCTGGATCGAGGACATTTATTTTACTACATCCACCTCTGAAGTCATGATCTTTCTACATGAAATAATTTCATTTCCTTCATACATCCCTAAGAAACACATATTCTCCAAATACCCTTGATCATTTTCTCACTTCCAGACCTAACTTAAAATCATCATAGTCTCTGTATCTCAGGTTGTTCGAATCCTTACTTAATGCAACTACCAAACATCCGTATATTACGCCATATCTCCTCATCTCTGACACTCGGCCTGTTCGACGTAAACTAATTCTGGTGGCACTAAATGTTTTACACAAGCCTATTAGAAGCAGCAAGGTAGGTTACTTAAACCATTCTCTTAAGAATGACTCTCCATAAACCACCCTCAACCTGAAGTCTCGCTAGAGGTTTATTCATAGCTGTCCTACAGCAGTACCAATTCCTAAAAGCTAAATGATTGTCTTAGTACAACTCCTGTAAGATCTTCATCCAAATCGTTAAGGAGGTTTCCGTACCCCACGCAACCCGCAAACCTTTCCACTTCCCAAACTGCAGTATATCTTTCTGATAGGATTCCTCTTAGTTCCTTACCAAAAACTTCTAACCAGTTTTTCGAAATCCTCTTTTCCTAGATCTCTCGACCATGATGGTTCTGTAAGTAGTAACCGACAAAAAAAAGCATCCAACTTCACACATCATACACTTAGTATATCTTACCCAAAACTATATTTTTCTATTCTGTCAGGTTCAGCCTGACGTACGCATATACACAAAGTGTGAAAGCATCACTTCTGACTTCTAATTACTCTGACTTTGTCAATTATCATGTTATCATGCTCACTTTTCTCATTTCAAAGAGTGATGGCGACAGTGATCCGACTAGAACTATTCAAGCGTAACAGATACGGTCGAAAAATCCTGTTTTATCGCAATTGTGAAAAAATCTTCCGAGAAAACTTTCATTGAAGTGATCTATATGGCGGCTAGACATACACGAACGATACAAAGCTAATCTTAATTCGTGTACGCAGGCGAATGCGCAGCAATTAAATACAACTTATTTGGAATTCTGACCAAAGTGTATGAGAAATATTGAAAATGAAAGGATAAATCTCGAATATATACATATTCTTTAATGATTTTGCTTGTTTCAGTGATTGGACTGCGACCGTAGTGGAACATTACCTCGAAGGGTCCAGTCGCTCAAATCGGTCCCAGTATCTATTCTAAGTCTGGTACTTAATCGCTTGCTTTTCTTTTGCAGAGCAGTTCAATTATGGGAGCGTAAACGAACTAAAGCCAGTTGTCCAGCTGTGGAGGACAGACGCAGACACACACACTTGTATTCATACACATATCCACAATCACACACAAACATACATAAATACTCAGAATCATGGTGGGCTTACGCATAGATTCTGTCAGTCATAATCTATGACTGACAGTAGCATTGACACAGATTTATAGTAGGAGACACTTGCCCAAGGTGCCACACAGTGAGACAGAACAAGCTAGTGTTCCACCCTTACTCTTTTAGTTTTTTAAAAAATATATATAAACAAAATGTGCTCTGGGACATAAAGATGCTTCTGAAACTACACACTTATTCAGCCTATACAAGAGACTGTTCCTACAAAACATTCCTCGAAATAACAGTCGGCTATGAGGGATTCAATATGAAGTAGCCAGAATGTGGAAAGGGGACGAACTAAGAGTGATTAATTATATACCACTCCAAAAATCCTCTCTTACATAGAGAATGAAAATATCTACAAAGTGCTAGAACACAACTAGGAAAATTTAAAAATACCATCTATCTATCTATCTATCTATCTATCTATCTATCTATCTATCTATCTATCTATCTATCTATCTATCTATTTGACCTCCAAACGGAGAACTGGAACGAGATAACGAGTAGGGTGGTCACTCTCGTCTGGCAATGGGCCGAGAGGAAGCTGTCGCTGAAATGTCGGGCGGAGGTGGCGAACATGTATATCGCGTCCGTCATCTACTACCGCCTGACCGTCGTGCCTTGTCCCGACCCTACCATCACCAAACTGGAACGCATACTCTTCCGATACTTGTGGAAAGGATGCGTTCCAATGGTCAGGTGATCCGTCTGCTGCCAACACCCGTTAAAAGGAGGGCTGGGCATGCCGTGGTTGATGATGCGCAGACACGCGCTGAGACTGCGACATCTCCGGGTCTACGTAGACGACGGTGAACAGGTGTGGTCACCGTTTGTGAGGCGCGCTTTCCCACTGCTCGTCTCCTTGTCCGAACTGCAGTCGTGGATCAAAAAGAGGCCGAGAAAGGGCGAATGGCACCGCGAGTGTCGCGTTGCTCTCGAGCAACTCTGCCGTCCCGGGTCGACCTTGAGCAACTGCAATACAGCCAAAGCATTCTATATGGGATTAGTGGAGGGGAGGTACGACGACGATCTCGGGGCGAACCTGGGCGTCGACGAAGAATACCTGACCCACCTGTTCAAGATGACTTTCGGGCCGGGACCTATGGACAACTTCCAGGGATCCCTGGCCTGGCAGTGTTATCTAGAAGCGGTACCCGTTCGTGATAAGCTCCACGGCATGGCTCGAGAAACACGGGCCGACCCTCCCTAGATGCGGTCAGAGCGACGAAACTGTTCTGCACGCACTCGTACAGTGTCCAACCATTTCCGGCCTGTGGGCTGACGTCGAACAACTGCTATCGCATGTGGGACGAGTCGGTTTATAAACCGAGTCTATCGTGAAAATCGTCGCGTCTCCTTCCTTGAAACGGGAAGGAAGATCCTTTTTCATCGTACTTCTGGCTATGGCGAAAGAATGTGTATGGTGGACTCGTCTGAAAGGTCTAGAGACAAACACTTTCCTCTCTGGTGAATCTCTCATCAACTTCTTCAAGTATCACTTGAAGAAGAAGGTGAGAGTAGAGAGCGAAGTCTTGTCTAGTGAATGTCTTAAAAACAGACGGGTGCTGTAGCAAGGATGGCACGTGTGAATGACGGAGCCACCTTGAGCATAGTCCTATGAACCAGAAAAAGAAAGGGAAAAAGAGTCACTTACTGTAATGTATTTCTTGCATGACATTATTGCCCGAGGTTACCGTTGTCTTTGCCGTAGGCTTTTGTTTACACGGATAAACCTAATGTGTTTCCCATTTTACACTATGACACTTCTGTGATACACGATTCCTATTGATCGTTTTTTTTTCTACCAGTATCCCTTTTGATCGAAATTCTACCCCCATCCACCTTTTTTCTTTCCTTCGCAAAACAAAACTTCTACTTTGTATCTTGTGTTCAGCCCTGTGTGGCCAATAAAGAAACATATCTATCTATCTATCTATCTATCTATCTATCTATGTATCTATCTATCTATCTATCTATCTATCTATCTATCTATCTATCTATCTATCTATCTAGGAGCCGGATTAGCGAATTAATTAAGAGGGCGTTAACAGGAGCCATCGTTAACAACCGCTGGTGGTTTGCCCTGAAAATGGCAATTAAATCGGAATCTATTAGGTTGAGTAAAGAACTAGCGATAGATCGAAATAGAGTAGAGGGAGACTTAGTTAAGAAACTAGAAGAAGCACTTACAACTGGCAGCGCAACCAACGTTTTGGCTGCGAGGATGGCCCTCGACCAACACCTCAACGCCAAACACGAAGGTTGCTTCGTCAGAGCTAAAATGCGTGCCTTAAGGAACGAAGGGATCGAAGCTGCGCGAGAAGCCTGGGTGGCGGAGGCGCAACGCGGTAACAGAGCCACCATTCGGTCTCTAATCGATGAACAGGGATGTAGTTTGCTCGAACCCGAAAGGATGTGTGGGACCTTTCAACAGCACTTTGCTCGACAGTTCGGTGCGAGCGGTGGGTCGGAACGCAGGATGGACTTCAGTGACTACCTGACCGGCCTGCCGCGGCTCTCGGCGGGAGAGGCAGAGTGTTGTGAGGGTCCCATCACAGCTGCTGAAGTAAGGGATGCTATGGCGGGCTGCGCGAGAGATAAGTCGCCTGGATTGGATGGTCTACCCTACGAGCTGTATTGTCAAACGCTAGACTTGTTTGGCGACCTCTTGGCATCAGTCTACTGCAACTGGCAACATAACGGGAGAATTCCCGGTTTCGTGAGCCGAGGTGCAGTGACATTGCTGAAGAAAGACCCAAACAAGGGGAATTTTATAGATAATTTTAGGCCCATCACTCTGCTCAACGCAGATTTGAAAATTTTGGCCAAAGTAATAGCCGAGAGGTTTGCGCTTGTCATCGATAAACTGGTTGACAAGGCGCAAACATGCGCCGTGCCGGGCAGAAGCATCCATGACAACCTCCACCTCATGCGCTACATCATGGGCAGGGTAGTTAAAGATCCTGGCATGGGTGGGGCGTTGATCAATTTAGATCAATCTAAAGCCTTCGATAGGGTCGACCATCGATACCTGGCGGCCGTCCTCAGGGCAGCTGGCTTTGGTCCCGTCTTCCGCGGTTGGATCGCTGTTTTGTATAGCGGCATCCGATCGGTAATTCGGGTGAACGGTCACCTGTCAAAACCGTTCGACATCACGCGTTCGGTCCGTCAAGGATGTCCCCTGTCGTCGCTTCTGTATGTATTGACGCTCGAACCACTACTGCGGAAGCTGGCGACTCTGAGGGGTATCCCACGAGAGCTGGGTTGCGGGACGAGCGTGTCTGCATATGCGGACGATGTCACCGTCATAGTGTCGAGCGAAAAGCACGTCGAGATGCTAGACGAGACACTCAAAGAATACGAAACGGTGACAGGAGCAAAAATTAACCCGGAAAAGTCAGGGGGTTTGTTACTCGGCACCTGGAGAAGCAAGCCCATACCGTCCAACAGCGACTCCGTAGTGGGACGCTGGACGGACGGACCGGTTAAACTGCTCGGGGTCTGGTTCAGTCCGGACCTTCAAATGGATAAGAACTGGGACGAGATCACCAGTAGAGTGATCAAACTCAGCCAAACATGGGCCGAGAGAAAGTTATCTCTCAAAGGCCGGGCGGAGGTGGCTAATGTGTATATCGCATCAGTCATCGATTACCGCCTGACCGTCGTGCCTTGTCCCGATGCCACCATCACGAAACTAGAACGCATACTTTTCCGCTTTCTGTGGAAGGGTGGCGTTCCGACGGTGAGGCGATCCATTTGCTGTCAACAACCGTTACATGGAGGACTGGGGATGCCGTGGTTAATGATCCGCTGAGACTGCGGCATCTCTGGAACTTCATTGACGACGGTGAACAGGTGTGGGCGCCGTTTGTGAGGCACGCCTTCCCGCAGCTCGTCTCACTCACCGAACTGCAAACATGGATCAGGAAGAGACCGAAACTGGGCGATTGGCACCGCGAGTGTCGCCAAGCTCTACAACAGCTCTGCCGTCCGGGATCAAACTTGTGCAACTTCCAAACGACCAATGCGTTCTATAGAGGACTAGTGGAGGGGAGGTCTGACGACACTCTCGGGGCAAACCTGGGTGTCAATGAGAAATTCCTAACCCGCCTTTTCAAGAGGACGTTCGGGCCGGGGCCTATGGATAATTTCCAGAGATCCCTGGCTTAGCAATGCTATCGGGACGCACTACCAGTTCGAGAGAAGATCTACAGACACGGTTCGAAAACCACCGGACCGACCTGCCTGAGATGCGGTCAGAGCGACGAAACCGTTCTGCACGCACTCGTGCAGTGTCCAGATATTTCAGAGCTGTGGACCTTCGTCGAACGGCTGTTGTCGCGTGTGGGACGAGCCCACTTATCAGCCGAGTCTATCGTGAATATTGTTCCGCCACCTTCCTTTAAACGGGAAGGAAAAACGGTTTTTGTAACACTGATAGCTATGGCAAAATAATGCGTGTGGTGGACTCGTTTGAAAGGTCTACAAAAAAACAGTTTCCTCTCTGGTCAGTCCCTCGTCAACTTTTTCAAGTACCACTTGAAAAGGAGGATGAGGATAGAGAGGAAAGTGTTGTCGAATGAAAGTTTCAATAAAAAATGGGTAAATGTGGCAAGAATGGTAAGAATGAAAGACGACACCATTTTAAGCATAGACTTGTAACAAAAAGAGACAAAAAGAGAGAAGGTACTTACTTTCATGTACCTTTAAAAAAAGAAGCCTGAGGTAACCGTGGTCTTTTCCGTAGGCGTTTCTCTCCACGGATAAACCTAATCTGTTTCCCGTTTTTTTTACATTGACTGTGATACACGATCCCTATTGATCGCCCCCCCGCCTTCTTTTTTTTTCCCGCGATCCCTTTTGATCGAAATCCCCACCTTTTTTTTTTTCCCCGATCCCTTTTGATCAAAATTATCCCCCCCCCCCAAGAAAAGCTCTACATTGTAATTTGTCCATTTTCTGTATTTAGCCCTGTGTGGCTATAATAAAAAGATATCTATCTATCTATCTATCTATCTATCTATACATACATACATACATACATACATATGTATATAAATACATATATATATATATATATGCATATATATATGCATATATATATATGCATATATATACATGCATATATGTATATATAGACAGATAGATAACAGATGGTATTTTCAATATATTTTTGATATATATATGGGTATATATGCATATATGCATATGCATGTATATATGCATATATATTTACATGTATATATATAATTAAATATATATATATATATATTTATGTGTGTAAGACTGATACCTGCATACTCACACATACGAACACACACACGCTCACACACATGTGTCTATGTGTATACATACATATATACACATACACAGATATACAGATACACACACAGAAAGACAGAGTGAGCGATAAATATATACACACGAGAGATACGTGTGCGTGCTTGCGTATACACACATACATACAGACTTACAGAGATGCGTTTGAGATTGGAGAGTGTGCGAGAGTAGAAGAGAGAGAGAGAGAGAGGGAGGGGGGGAGAGAGCGCAGGGCGTAATGTTGTAGGTAATGATATATTCATTAGGGAATTAAAAGAGACACTTGGGAGAGAAATGAGTTACACATTGTAAATGGACAATGACGGCAGCAATTACTGCTTGATATGATGAAGCAGTGATACGGGGATGTGTGCGAATGCGGTGTATCGCGAGTGTGCGTGTGTGTGAGAGACACACAGTCACCCCTTCCCCCATCTTCATACACACACACACACACACACACACACACACTCGTACCACCATCAGCTACACTGCAACTATCACACCACCACCACCACCACCACCACCACCACCACCACTATCACCACCACCACCACTACCACCACCACCACTACCACCACCACCACTACTACCACCCCCACTATCACCACCACCACCACTACCACCACCACCACTACCACCACCACCACTATCACCACCACCACCACTACCACCACCACCACTACCACCACCACCACTACCACCACCACCACTACTACCACCCCCACTATCACCACCACCACCACTACCACCATCACCACTACCACCACCACCACTATCACCACCACCACCACTACCACCACCACCACTACCACCACCACCACTACCACCACCACCACTACCACCAACAACAATAAAAACATCTACACAGCTATACAACGTCAAATACTGCTAACTTTGTCTTTCTCATCATTTTCTTATCATCATCATCATCATCATCAACGTCATCATTCTTGTCGACATCTTCCTCCTCCTCCTCCTACCCATCATCAACGTCATCAACGTCACTATTGTCGTCGTCGTTGTCGGTATTCTCACCCTCATCAGCGTCACCATCATCATCATGGACATTATCATTGTCGTTGCCATCGGCAACATTCTCAACTCCTCGCTCTCCTTGTCGTCGTCGTGCTCCTCCCCTCCCCTCCCCTCCTCCTCCTCCTTCTCCTCCTCCTCATCATCATCATCATCACCATCATCATCATCATCATCATCACCATCATCATCATCATCATCATCTTCTATGCTACCACTGCCGCCACTGCTACTACTTCATTCTCCTTCTCCTCCTCCTCCTCCTCCTCCTCCTCCTCCTCCTCCTCCTCCTCCTCCTCCTCCTCCTCCTCCTCCTCCTCCTCCTCTTCCTCCTCCTCTTCCTCCTTCTTTCCCCACCCCTCATCCTAACACTGAACGCCACAATCACCAACATCTTCATCTGCTTTAATTACCGAAATCCATGTCAAGGACAGGAACACAGTCACCATTCCTATCAACTGCAACTCCACTACCAAAGACATCACTAATATAAAATCTGCCACCAACAACACAATCCCCACCACCATCACCATTCCGCAAACACCATCATCAATATCACCATTATTATCACCAACACAAATGCCTCTACCTCAAATGTCACAATCACTGAGAACATGAGGACCACCACGACTACCACCAGCCCCGCAATTACCGCCACCATCATCACCACCACCTCCACCATCACCACCACCACAACCATCACCACCGCCTCCACCACAACAACCATCAAGGCCACAGCTATCATCACCACCACCACCACCACAACTATCATCACCATCGCAACTATCACCTTTTATAATCTGGCATATGAATCTCGAAATCACTATGTGTCTTTTTTGAAATTTTAATCAAAAGCGATAACTTTTCGTACGAATAAGGAAAAAGTATTACAAGACAATATAATGCTGATATTCTGGTATTCATTACAGTGATGATGGTGGCTACAATGCAAATAACCATCACAAGTACTCTGTCGATAAAGATAACCACCTCAAACACCCTACCTCGGTCTATTTATTTACCTTTGTAATCAGCATCAAAGTCGCTGTATGACTATCAGCTATTAAGGAGGATATCTTCATTCTCACAAAATACTCAACACTCCGTCGCTTACGACGTCGAGGGTTCCAGTTGATCCGATCAACGGAACAGCCTGCTCGTGAAATTAACGTGCAAGTGGCTGAGCACTCCACAGACACGTGTACCCTTAACGTAGTTCTCGGGGATATACAGCGTGGCACAGTGTGACAAGGCTGACCCTTTGAATTACAGGCACAATAGAAACAGGAAGAAAGAGTGAGAGAAAGAGTACAGCAGGGTTCGCCACCATCCCCTGTCGGAGCCTCGTGGAGCTCTAGGTGTTTTCGCTCAATAAACACTCACAACGCCCGGTCTGGGAATCGAAACCGCGATTCTATGACCGCGAGTCCGTTGCCCTAACCACTGGGCCATTGCGCCGCCACTAATTCCATTATCAATAATGAACTAGAAAATGGCATAGAAAATATGCTCAGCTTTGAGTAAGTGGATGTAGGTGACCTGGGAGGTGGATCGTTTTGTATTAATGTTCAAGAAGGAGCTCAGATGTGCAAGAAATCGGCATTTAAAATCGGTCATTAAACAAATGTAAATACTGGTGGAAGGGGTCCATATGGTATTAACTATATATTTACAAATAACGATATAACGTTGTCAAGAAAAATGTTTATATTCATTCAAGAGTATTTTCCAGACTTGTGACATCCCTGATGTTTGCTTTTGTGTTTCCATTTCCATTTACTTATTTTTAATTTCTTATTGAGAGAGCAATAGTTCTCGGTTGGTTTGACAATATCTGCATATTTCGTTGTTATCTCTGGAATGTTTTTAAAGAGAATTCCGGGTGCATTGATTTCATTCACATTTTTTACAGATTATTGTTTTGAGTAATGTGATGAGCATGTTCAACTTACCAGATATTTCAATGAGGAGTTCCTCCCAGTTCTTAGTATTGCCCAGTTGTGTTTTTGATTTTATTGCATTCATTCTAACGTCTTCAACACATGAACGAATATGTTTATAGAGTGTATGCTGTGGTGTGCAGATGTTAAATATTGGTTTCAAGTTTTGACGTAAGGCCAGCAATTTCGAGGGAAGCGAGCTAGTCGATAACATCAGCCCGGTGCTCAACTGGTACTTATTTTATCGACCGCGAGAGGATCAAAGACAAAGTCGACCCCGGTGGAATTTGAACCAAAACGCGAAGACGGACGAAATGCCGTTAAGCATTTCACCCCGATGTGCTAACGCTTCGGCCAGTTCTCCGCTTTAAGTCAAGAATATAGTTAGAAGTTGGAGAAATACTTTTATATATTATATTCCTTTGGCGCTTTCATTCGTTTCGGAATTTAAAAAAGAATATGGAATTAAAGAAAAAAATTTAATTAATTTGTTTGCTTAAACAACTATAAATCATTTGTTCTATGTCGCATTCTTCAATAAACAGCTGACAATTCTTCATATACAATGAAATCAATAAACGGTCGGCACTTTCGGGCAAAGATAACACTCAACTGCTTAAAAACAACACTCCTCAAAACTTATTTATCTCTTGTTTAAATATTCATCACATACACACAGAGATTCAAAGCGACGAACAGGTGATTAAACATCTTAACAGGCCATTCTCAAACCCGCTTATTGTTGGTTCAACTCCCTAACTCAAGGAAACAAATTTAATAAACATATTCAAGTTACTGATATTTTTCAACAAGCTACCATCTCTCATGCGTATATATCAACCAGTATACTAAATACTCCACAATTTTTGAAAAATTTCAAGTGGAATGGAAGCGTTAAAAGAATGTAAGTAATAATAAAAAAAGTATTTCTGAAATTTCCGACCTTTTCCCCCTCTCATGTATATATATATATATATATATATATATATATATATATATATATATATATATATATTTTCATCATGTAACCTCGTGGGCATCGGTACCATTTTCCTCTTTCTCCGTTCTTCCATTCTCCGAACTTTCCATCTTTCCGACGAACGGCTACGCCCGAAACGT
>NC_142930.1:71221074-71229656 GCF_046866305.1 Octopus bimaculoides
ACTTATGTGTATGTATGTATGTATGTATGTATGTATGTATGTATGTATGTATGTATCTATCTATCTATCTGCATATATATATATATATATATATATATATATATATATATATATATATATATGTTATACATCGGAACCATAAACACAGTAACAAAATAGTTTGTCTTGTGGTAAGAGGGGGACCGCGATGTCTACGAAGATAAAGGATTAATGAGCTGCAGAATAGAAAAATAAAGAATATTAATAAAATTTGTGAGTAAACCTTTGGTATATTGCGTTGTGGAGCCTGATTAATAAACATTGACATTTTGATAAACTGTTATCCAATAGTCTCGGCCGCTGCTTGTAAAATAAACATCGTTACAAGAAACTTTAATACGTACATTTATTACTAATGACCTTTACTCTTCACAATCTACTGGCTACATCCCAAGCCCTCACACAAAACTATTCAATAAATTCAATACCCTCTTTTTCTCAAACCTCGTGTAAATTATAATGTTTCTCTGCTCAGTCTATACCGTAGACTTGCTGGGCGCCACTTCCACCATAATCGTGATCCACATATTAACTTACAGTAGTTGAAACTTAAACTGATCTATCCGCCAAACACCCCCAATAGGGAAACTCCCACACTATGGGTGAATCACTTCCTGTGTTAGTATATTCAAAATTAGATAATTTAATATACTTAGACTTATGTCAGAAACTTAGTGTCGTGTAATCGTTAAAGTTGTCGTCTGGTAATTTGTTCGTACCACTTTCACTCTTATTTCCTCAATTAGTTCCTCTTTTTCTTTATTATCCTTGCTTTGTCTTACTTCTCAAACAACCTCACTAAACACTGCAAGTTCTTTGAGATTACTTCCTGGCCAATGTCTTTTCTACACTTGTTTAAGCTGATCCTCAATGCGATCGACATCACCTGCCTGGAAAATTTATGTAGTCTTTATTAGTCTTTACTTCTGACAAAAACTTACATGGTCTTTGCTAGTCTTTACTTGTAACAACATTTTAAAGTGTAGTTCTGAGTTAAACCTGAGTAAGAAAATAAAGAACAAATATGTAAATCACTGCTAAATAGATGAACTGGATTAAGTAATTAATTTCCATAAATTATGTGAAATTGAAGTAAGTCATAAGTCAGAGATAGTCTGTGAAATTTAATGATTTTCTTTGATGCCATACAAGTATTTCTTTCTGAGAGACTAACTTTGCGGCAATTCAGAGACTTCAGTGAAAAGAAATATCAAAGGATATCTTCGTGGGCTAAAATAGATCGTCATGTTTCTAACTTGGTTATCAAATATTAAGTAAATAGGATTTATATCTTCACAGACGCGAACGCAAAACTTTTTCAAATATGATTTCTAGAAATTATGGCACATATAATACATGGCACATAGAGTATATGGTTTCTTTCTGGAGATATTTCTTGTGGGGACGAATTAAAGTCTATTATGTTCTCAGTTTATTATCATGTTCTGTCGACCACTTAAACCTCTTTTCTTCAAGAAATAGGAAATATCATACGCTCTTATTTGGTTCCTTCAGTGCGACTCGTTCAGTCACTGACTGAAATCTTCGTCTAATATATATATGCAGAATATAGGGGGTCTTCACGAGACGTGGATTAATGAATCGATAAGTAGATTCACTCCAATTCTTTTTTAGATGAAGGGTCAGGAACTGCGTTTTTGTTTATGTTGTATAGAATACCATTTCACTAGCGACACCAATCATCATATACCTTAGGTACAAATATTGTTTAATCTTAAGATTGTACTATACTTATTTTCTTTCTCGGAAACATACATCCCTTCCGTAAAATCTAAGGTTTCAGTTCCTACATGACAATGCATCCCAATCCATAGCATCTACAGGGCTGCTACAGACGTATATATTGAATGTGGTAGTTTAAACAATTAAAACCTCTAAAGCAGCGAGCTGGCAGAAACGTTAGCACACTGGGCGAAATGCTTAGCGGTATTTCGTCTGTCTACACGTTCAGAGTTCAAATTCCGCCGAGGTCGACTTTGCTTTTCATCCTTTCGGGGTCGATAAATTAAGTACCAGTTGCGTACTGGGGTCGATCTAATCGACTGGCCCCCTCTCCCCAAAATCTCGGGCCTTGTGCCTAGAGTAGAAAAGACAATTAAAACCTCTCATTGGTTATACGACTTTATTCTGGCATTAAACGATTTTCGGATTAATTACAAATCCGAAAATTTTGAAGTTGCTGAAATCGACTAGAACAATTGCTCTAATTATTTTATTAGGTTTGAAAAGAAAAGAATTAGAGCCCAGTGCAATTTGAACTCAAAGCGCCATGGGATGCATTGACGTTTTATCTAGTCCGCTACCAATTTTACTTTTCCCACTGACCTTATTTTTTCGTTGAAAATACCTCTTCTTTTCTCCTCTGCTTTCGTGACGCAAACAAATGCTCGGCAAACACAAAGATTTGATGTTTAGTGAAAACTAAATGGGTTTTCGTTATATTATTCGCTTCATTAAGACCACTTGAACTTAACATTGCATGATATTGAAGTTCTCATTACTTTGATTAGGCATGTACATCTGCAAATTGCACTTTACATACAACATTGTGTTCTGTGCATGGAGATTGATGATGGTATTAGCACTGGTGATGATGATGATGATGATGATGATGATGATGATGGTGACGACAACGACGACGACGACGACGATGATGATGAGGATGATGATGATGAGGCTAAGGATGATGGTGACGATGATGTTAATGTGATGACGGCAAAAGGTGACAATAACGAATCGGATAATGAATTATATTTTATAGAGTTCTTCCCAAAGTTGTTCACATGGCATGAACGTTTGATCATTTTTGTATCGGATCACGAGATTTTCTGTTATATTTCGTATTGTTTTAAGTAAGATATTGTTTCAATAGAGCTTCAGAATTTCTGTAATTTTACTTTATCGGAAACAAATATTTGCTACAATGTAATTACTTGATCAATCTTTGTTATAATAAACATAGGAGACAGTGAAAACAAAGGAACGTTTATGCATGTTGTACATAAATTCCGTGTTAATGGCCCAGAACTTTTCACATCTATCTGCATTTATTAGTGACAAGTTCAGATATTTTCCTATTAATAAAATGTTTAAGATAATTTGGGAGACTGAACTATTAACTTCAACTTTAGAATGTAAACGTACCTTTTCGAGAAAAACAAGTTGTTGTTGCTGTTGAGAGAGAAATACATTAAGTGTGTGAGTGAGTGTGTGTGTGTGTGAGTGAGTGAGAGAGAGAGAGAGAGAGAGAGAGGGAGGGGTGAAATATAGATAGATAGATAGATAGATAGATAGATAGATAGATAGGTAGATTGTTGTCATCATAGTAACTAACAAGATTTTCACTATATAACAATCTACTATTGAAAGAAGGTAGCGACGAATAAGGACCTTGTAAAAGATAAACTATAAAAGACAAATAGAGGCACACCTGGAAGAAACGACAACAGTTACAACAGTCTATAAAATAACGCGTGGCTCCTGATAAAATTTGTTCTTAAGTATCTATCTTTTATCTTTTTCTTGTTTCAGTCATTGTATTGCAGCCAACAAGGTGCACGATCTTAAAGATTTTAGTCGAACAAATCAACATCAGTCCTGTTTTTTCCAGTCTGATTACAGGTAGCAGTTACAGGTAACAAACCAATACTGGTTGTCAAGCGGTGGTGGGGGGACCAACACAAACACACACACACACACACACACACACACACACACAGAGGCACACGCACACGCACACACACACACACACACACACACACACACACACACACACACACACACACACACACACACACAGAGGCACACGCACACGCACAAACACACACACACACACACACACACACACACACACATTCACGCGCGTATATAAGTATATAGTCGTACACAAACACAATATAAGGCCTTTGTTCGCTGGTCGGCTGCGATTTGACGAGGTGGAGATAACTCTGTCAAATCGACGGGTGTTTCAGACAATCGAAAGTCATGGTGATAGACCGGCGAGATGAGACGAGATGGATCTTTGGGTGAGTTGTCTCGCTTGTCTATGATTATGACATTCAGGTGCTTTAACACCCGGCGCTTTGAGAGGGTCATCTCCATCTCGTTATATCACAGCCGACCGGCGAATAAGCAAAGTCCTTATATTATGTATGTGTGTTCGAAAATGCTTACAACACTCATGTTGCTTCTAATTCATATTTGAATGTGTATGTGTGTGCGTGTGTGTGTGTGTTTATGTGTATAAATGTAAACAAATATTTGTTTGTTTACATTTATAAACACATGGTTGTTCTATAAAGCTAAAATATTTAGCGTCTCATTCGACCAGAGAATTTGTCAGCAGACAGTTTAGCTTCATGGTAAAGCACTCAGCCAGAGACTGAGAGAGATATGGGTTTGTGTCCCATGGCTAGTTGTTGACAAATTTTCCCGCCTTGTAAGGATTATTTACCCAGTATTTATACTGTTCAAACAGCGACTCCGCGTTCGATACAGCCAATAATATTCTTGTTTAAGAATAAAACACACACACACACATATATGTTGGGCTTCTTTCAATTTCCGTCTACCATATCAATTTACAAGAATTTGGTTGACCCAAAGCTATAATAGAAAACACTTGCTTAAGGTGCCACTCGAAACCATGTGAATACGAAACCATGTGGTCAAGAAGCAAAGTTCTTACCACACAGCCACGCCTACGTATTGTTATATTATTAAGTTAAATTGTTTTTCGGTAATTTGACAAAAATTGCATCGTTAAATATTGCTTTTTTATTCTCTTTTGGAATAGAATCAGTTTATACTGTATATCTATAAATTGATTATAATGTTTAAGTTTTTCTTCTGTGCGGCTTAGTAAGCGTTTTGCTAAAGGATCAACAAAGATGAAACATGAAAGAAAAAGAACACAGGTGATATACGCACGCATATGTGTTAGTGTGTGTGCGTGTGTGTGTGTGTATGTGTGTGCGCGTATGCGCGTGTGCGTGCATGTGTGTATACAGAAACATATTCCAGCTGTATAATTTATGGAAAATTTATGCTTCTGGTATATGTATACATTTTAAACAACACGCATCAAGCTGTCACCAATGGTAGAGATACAAGAGAGAGAGAGAGAGAGAGAGAGAGAGACAGAGAGAGAGACAGAGACAGAGAGAGAGAGACAGAGAGAGAGAGACATACAGAGAGAGAGAGACAGAGAGAGAGAGAGAGAGAGAGGAAAGGATAGATAGATAGAGAGAGAGAGAGAGAGAGAGAGAGAGAGAGGGGTGAGAGGAGGGAGAGCAGAAATAAATGTTTGCTGCTTTCATACAGGTTGGTGATAACATGAAGTAGCACCAAAAATAACTTAAGACTCTCATTCTCTCTCTCTCTGCTCTCTCTCTCTCTCTCTCTCTCTCTCTCACACACACACACACATTCATACATATATATATATATATATGTGTGTGTGTGTATTCATTCATATATATGCATATATAAGATACATTGTGTGTGTATGTATATATATATATATATATATATATATATATATATATATATATATATATATATATATATATATATATATATATATATATATATATATATATATATATTATATATGTATATAGGAACAGTTATTGTTTATCTTATTAATGTGTATAATATATAAGTATGTGTAGTGCCTGAAAGCGTGAGTACACCTATTTTACACTTTTTTCTATCTATCTATCTATCTATCTATCTATCTATCTATCTATCTATCTATCTATCTATCTATCTATCTATCTATTTGTGTCTATCCGTCTGTCCATCTGTCTGTTTATTCTTGTTTTTCTATCTATCTTTATTCTTCCCTGCTCGCACTTCGTAGCAAACAATATGGACGCTGGCTTTAATGCCGCCATATATAGTCTCTAATACAAACGTATGCCGCATATATAGTCTCTAATACAAACGTCATCTTTTGACACCATATTTCATGCATTACAAACGCACCATTATTTAGCGTAAATACAATTGTCTTTCGAGTTATAAATCGGCAAATTGGAAGTAAATGAAAATATTTGCCCTCACAACATGCAGATGCCAACTTCTCTGAATATTTCAAGATGAAATAATACCAAAACCAACAAAGAATCAAACACAAAATCCCACATTATGATATTAAAAACATTGACCAGTCATAATGAAATATTAACGAAAAGGTTTTGGATAGAAATAATGTGTTTCTCATTGACGAGAGATAAAAGGTTGAAAGGGGAAGAATTTAGTAGAGAAAAAGAAAGAAAAAAGTATGAGAGAATGAAAGAGAACGAGCAAGAGAGGGAGAGAATGAGGTGAGAGAGAGAGAGAGAGAGAGATACAGAGAGAGAGAGAGAGAGAGAGAGAGAGAGAGAGAGAGAGAGAGAGAGAGGGTGTGAGAGAAAGACTGTAATTCTCTCTGTGGGTAGCTCTTAGACCTCTTGTTACGTTTGTCCATTACAGCGAACCCGGAAGTCCATTTATCATGGTCGTCTTAAAGCTGTGTGTTTTAAGTCAAGGAGATATCTGGAGCTGAATGAATGATTAGTGGTTGCTCCCATAAAGGATGTTATTTCTTTTTCTACGTTTGCAAATAGCGGCGAATAAACACAGTTTTGACATGCTACTTAGCAGGGTGTAGACCAGACGTCAGGTATTTGAGGTAAATATATTTCGGCAGGACTAACATTGCTTCCGGCCACCAAAATGACATATTCGACAACTATACCAGAGTCCCTCATCACTTATAAATGAATGTGACAGGGATATTTCCCTTCATTCTTCAACGTTTAAAGTGGGTAAGATATAAGGATCATAGTGTTATAAGATCATTCCAGGCTTATTGTTGTTCTAGTTGTTGTTGTTTTTATTATTATTATTATTATTATTATTTATTATTATTATTATTATTATTATTATTATTATTATTATGATTATTATTAATTATTATTATTATTATTATTATTATTATTATTATTATTATTATTATTATTATTATTATAAGGCGGCGAACTGGCAGAATCGTTAGCACGCCGGGCGAAATGCTTAGCGGTATTTCGTCCTGCCGCTACGTTCTGAATTCAAATTCCGCCGAGGTCGACTTATCCTTTCATCCTGTCGGGGGTCGATGGAATAAGTACCCAGTTACGCACTGGGATCGATATAATCGACTAGCCCCCTTACCACAAAATTGTCAAGGCCTTGTGCCTAGAGTAGAAATAATTATTATTATCATCATCATACAAATACTCCTCCTCTTCCTCTTTCTTCTTCATACTGTTATTGATATTAGTATTAGTAATTGTAGGAGAGACGTAGTAGTAGCATCATAATTGATATCATTTTGTACATTTTTAGGTGTTTTCTAAGTTGCTTGCAAATAATCTAACATATAGAACTAGATACTAAAAGCGGTATAAAAAGCATGTACGTGCCACATATTGTTATTACACAATAGCGTTTTGATATATACTTATGATATCGCATACATTTTAAACAGTTATATAAGAAATTAAAGAAGGAAATGCACACACTTTACATAGTTTAATATAATTTTCTAATATATCTCGTATTGTCTTTGTCAACCGGTTTCGCATTCGCTATTCATGACATTAAAATTATTTAAATATGTATTTTCTCAAGACAACATTTTTTTGTCCTTAGATTTTTCTACTTTTTAAATCGTCATTCATAAACTCCACACACAACATGGACAAAAAATAATATTATCTTAAGAAAATACATATTCAAATAAATCTTAAATGTTATGAATAGAGAAAGCGAAAGTGGTCGACCAACACAATGCAAGATGTATTAAGAATTATAGTAAAACTATGGTAAAGTATGTGCATTTTCCTTCTTTAATTTCTTATATATACTATAAACTCACCATGTGGGGATAATTGAAATTCCTCCCTTTCTGTTACTATATATATACATGACTTTCTATGTAGAGTATATGTACACTAATATACAAACACGCTTGCATGCATGTTTTTACATGACTACATATGTTACATACACACACACATATAAGCACATATATACCCATATATACATATATAAACGTGTGTGTGTGTAAATATGTATGCGTGTATATATATGAAGATGTATATATGTCACTGTGTATATATGTGTGTGTGTGGGGTTTAGTATATATAAACATACATACATACATACATACATACATGTATATGTTATATTGTATGTATATACATGTGTGCGTGGGTGCGTATATATAGTATATCATATATATATATATATATATATATATATATATCATAATAATAATAATAATAATAATATTATTAGGGATAAAAATCCAAAATTACAAGTAAAAACTCAATTAAAAATCAATTTATTAAAAATTAAAATTAAATTAAGTTTCACAGTGGATTTGCATCGATGCGTTCAGGAACCTTGGTTCTTTTCACCTTGGTCACGTGTGTCCGGCTGCTATTTCTTTTCGTTCTTGGAATCACTAAGCTCGCACGTACTTCTTTGCCCCC
>NC_142930.1:71237656-71252656 GCF_046866305.1 Octopus bimaculoides
ATATATATATATATATATATATATATATTTATGTGTGTATGTCTTTGCGTTTGTCTCCCCACCATCTGTTGACAACCGATTTTGTTGTTTTTTTGTCCTCAAAACTTACCGGACCGATAGAATAAGTACTAAGCTTACAAACAATAAGTCCTGGGGTCGATTTGTTCTACTAAAGGCGGTACTCTATGGCCGCATTCAAATTACTGAGACATGTAAAAGAGTAAACACATGTGTGTGTGTGTAGAGAGAGAGAGAGAGAGAGAGAGAGAGAGAGAGAGAGAGAGAGAGAGAGAGAGAGAGAAATTTTCCCCCCACGCAGTGAATTTTAGTAAAAGATATATGAAAAGAAGAAAAATATACACAGTGCATATATTCTTTATTTGAAATAAATATTTTATCTCATGAAAAATATATACGTTCTGTGCATTTTCCTTCTTTAGCCATCATGAATCTAGCAAAAGAGCTGAAAAAGAACAATCTGGTCATCACACAATGCCGCACTCCACTACTACCTTATTGCACAAACTCCCATTGCTGCCATTAACAAGTAAATCACCAAAACACTGAAATTAGCCACTACTATCGCCGCTAAATTTTTGCTCAATGCACAAGGCATCAGCCCTTCCCCCAGCGCCCGACCATCCACACCATATCCCTTTCTTCGTCCTCACAAAGACCCAGCTCAATAACCTCTACTTGGAAGCTTAAATGAGAGTGAAGAATTTTACGGTTATCCGTGCAGATCGTGTTGGCAGAAGAAAGGGTAGGACCGCCATTTTTGTGCACGATTCTTTTTCGGCAGAGGCAATGGACGTGTTTACCAATGGCTACTGTGAAGCAGCTTCTGTGCACAGTAAAATGCACAATTTAATAGTAGTTGGGCTCTATAAGCCGTCCCTAACTCCCTTACAAAGCTTCAAGGAATGTCTCAACAGTATTAAATGTTTCATCCATCATTGTCATGCTGACAACGTATTAATGATAAGGGGACTTCAACTTTCCCATTGTTGATTGGTCCACAAATAGCTTGAAACTAGGTTTTTCCACCTCAACCCCTGAAAAGGAAGCAATCGAATTGCCTTTTGATTCCATGGATGAGTTTTTCCTGACCCAACTTGTTCTCGAACCAACAAGGTGTTACAAAATGCCTTAGACCAAGTGTTCAGTAACCACACTGACACTATCCACAATATTGCAGCGGAAAAAAAAAAACACCACTACTCTCAGAGCATGACATAGTTTTCTATGATCCTAGATTCTACCATCCAACGATAAAACACAATGACATCTCTCCAGCCAATCTATTTGACACTATGGATCTTCATAACGCAGACTGGGATGCGATCAATCATGATCTTTCACAAGTTGATTGGGCCTTCACGCACCCCCATCTACATAAACACATCATGGTAGACATTCGTAGAAACTGAAACAAATATACGCGCAAAACATACCCCATTAAGATCAGTAAACAAATCTAAGTGCAGAATTCCTAGAAATAGAAGATCAATTATCAGAAAAATAAAAAGAATTACCGAGAAAATCAACCAACTTAAATACTGCCAGCAACAACGCACCCATTCGACTGCCATTGCATCACTCGAATCATAAAAACACAACCTCCTAAAAAGCATGATGACCATCATTAACAAGCAAAGAGCAGCTGAGGAGGGTTAGGCCATTGAGAAAATAAAACTCAATCCCAAAGTATTCTTTTCATTTGCAGAAAAACATAAAGTCGCTGTTTCCACTATTAGCCCTCTGATTGATGAGAACAATACTCTAGATGCTGATGCAAAAGCCATGTGCTAGATACTGCAGAAACAATACTGCTCTTGTTTCAGTAACGCTAATGTGGTTGATCTGGCTAGTATCAGGGATCTAAACCCTCAGCTAACTATATATGACATAAATTTTGGTGCTCCTGATATCCTAACAGAAATAAATATGATCAAGTACAATTCAGCAGTAGGTCCCGATAGGTTCCCGGCCACTGTCCTGAATATGTGTCGACATCAAATTGCACCCCCCCCCCCTAGCTGAGCTCTGGAGGAACTTGACACAGGCGACATTCCTGATCATTTTCTTTCCCAGTCTGTCATTCCAGTTTTCAAAATGGGAAACAAATCTCTTGCAGCGAAATACCGTCCGATTCCCCTCACCTCTCATATCATTAAAGTATTTGAGAGGGTGGTGACATCGCGAATAACTCACTTCCTCGAAGACAACAATCTGCTGAACCCCATCCAGCATAGTTTCCGTGATAGCAGGGACTACCTAACGCAGCTTCTGCACTATTTTGTTGACATTTTAAAAGCTTTGGGAGAAGGCTCTAACACTGGTGTCATATACTGTGATTTCAGCAAGGTAGTTGACAAAGTGGACCACAAAATCCTGCTGAAGAAACTGTCCCACACTAGAGTCCGTGGAAAGCTGCTTCAGTGGATAATGTGTTTCCTGACGAACAGAACCCAACATGTATATGCGAGAATTCGATCAAAGTCAGTAGCAGTGT
The DNA here is from genome assembly GCF_046866305.1 of Octopus bimaculoides. Taxonomy (NCBI): domain Eukaryota; kingdom Metazoa; phylum Mollusca; class Cephalopoda; order Octopoda; family Octopodidae; genus Octopus; species Octopus bimaculoides. Next base: position 71,240,172 of record NC_142930.1, read on the forward strand.
CCCGCAAGGTACTGTGATAAGCCCACTCCACATCATTATCTACATCAATGGCATAGTAGACGTTATCAAGAATTGTACATTGAAAATTTTTGCAGATGATTCTAAACTCTAGAAGGCCATAAATGGTATGAGAGACCGAACATGCCTTCAGTCGGATCTGTTTGATGTTCTCTAATGGGTGGAAAAGAACAATATGCTTCTAAATGAAGATAAGTTTAATTTGATCCACTTTGGAAAAGAGGATAATCTGAAACTGCCATATGCCCTTCCCTCGGCCGATTCCATAGTGTCATCCAACAACTCCAGAGACCAAGGAGTAATTGTTGATAATAATTTAAGCTGGAGTTCTCACATAAACAACAAGGTTGACTTGGACCACAAGATGTGCTCCTGGATTCTACGAACTTTCTGGTATAGAGATGCACATCAACCTTCTCTACTCTACTTTTGCCCGCCCCACCTTGAATACTGGCGCCCACTGTAGTCTTGCCACACGAAACAACTCATTATGAAGGTGGAAGTACTCCAGAGGTCAATAACCAGAAAGATAGATTGTATAACAGGCATTGACTATTGGGGTCGACTAAAAAAAAAGAACTCACAAACTCACAAAGGATGTTGGCATCAATTTTAAAATCCACCCAAGACATTCCCCCCACCGTGCTAACCACCCACTACAAAAATCGAACTCAAGACGCATAACAACATTACGACACAACTACTTTACTTCAACCGGTCCAGCTCTCTTTAATATTAAACAAAAATACAACAAAACGGAAATGGATCCCATAAAATTCAAAAGTTCACTGGACAAATTTCTCAAAAAATCCAGGACCAGCCTCCAACACTCGGATATGTCTGCAACAATAATAACTCTTTGCTAAAGTGGGCCATGGTACCCCATATATGACTAAAAGACTTCACCAGGTGATGCTATTAAGTTAGACATGGCTTGGGCTTATACTGGCCGAAACCTGTCAAAGTTATATATATATATATATATATATATATATATATTTCTAATTTTGGCACAAGGCCAGCAATTTCGTGGAGGAAGTAAGTCGATTACATCCACCCAGTAGTCTACTGATACCTATTTTATCGGCCCCGAAGGAATGAAGAGCAAAGTGGACCTAGGCGGAATTTGAACTCAGTAAGTAATGACGGACGAAATGCCGCTTAGCATTTTACCCGGCGTGCTAACGATTCTGCCAGCTCACCGCCTTTGTCGAATTTAATAAAAACAATTTTACATTAAATTGAAGGATTACTCAATATTTTTTTATCTTTCTTTTTTTTTTGGCAGAGTACATATCTATTAATCTCTTACAAGAATAATGTCGGAAGTCTGCAAAGTTCAGACCTGCTAGCCGTCATACATACATACATACATACATACAAACAAATATACCCTGTAATTGATGTTGAAATTCGAATGAAGGAGCCTTGGATCTAGGTTAGAAACCGGTTCTTTCTCTGTTGGTAAGAAATCTTGAGATAAACTGAATAATGACATACATACATACATACATTCATACATATATACATACATACATATATATTTGTATATAAGTATATATATGTATGTATGTATGTATGTATGTATGTATATATATATATATATATAAACCAAAACCAAATCCAAATCCAAATATATATATATATATATATATATATATATATATATATATATATATATAATTGTGCAGGTACACGCATGTGTAATAGTATATACATATTAATACATATGTGTGTTCTTGCTTAGATATGAATATAGATATAAATCTGTAAAATGAATGATGTACTACTATCGATGGCCATTTTTTAGACATTCGCTATCAACTCGTCAGGATTAATTATTTCCTTCATAAAATATTACTAATAGCTTGAAGCACGCGAAATTGAACTAGAGCTAATATCACTTACAAATTTTGGCACAAGGTCAGCAATTTCATGAGAGTAGGGTAAGTCGATTATGTCGACCCCAGTGCTCAATTGTTACTTGTTTCATCAACCCCGAAAGGGATAAAAGGCAAAGTCGTCCTCGGCAGAATTTGAACTCAGAAAGTAATGACGGGCGAAATGCCGCTTAGAATTTTGCCCGGCGTGCTAACGATTCTGCCAGCTCGCCTCCTTAACCAGAGGTAATATCACCAGTAAACGAGGACTGCTACACGGTTTCTAACCCTACTTGAAGCTATTCCATTTAATTTTCTTGATGTTGCCTTTGAGAAAAAAACAAAAAAAAAAAAAACTTAAGCGTTCCTACTTTGTTAGAATTTCAACGAATTTCGTTTATTGTTAAAAGCTCCCCAAATACCTGCTCATTAAACTCCTATCTTTATCACATTAGTTCATGCACCATTCCTCCAGTAATCCACCTAAACTCGAGTCACACTGACTTTATCCAATTGTCTGCCATCCTAATTTCAAAATAAAGGGGCATATTTGATGCTATGACTAACACTTACAGTGAGGCATGCTCGCTTTTATGGGGTGTCAATAAACTGAACTTACTTGATAGATGATTTATAAACGACTTAGATTATTATAAACGTCCCGAATATTTATATGTATTGTGATATGACTCACAGACGCATATGAGATCGTCTGAGTAATTATGTTATCTAGGCATTCTCTGTATTGCATTAGATTGATGTATATGACCCTCGTTAATGTGGACTTTCCAAATGGGATAGCTATAATCCCCCATACTATCTTCTGTGGGTATTTCGCCATTATGAAATTTAGTATATGTGTGTGTGAGTGCATGTGTTGATTATGTTTGTGCATATGTATGCATGCATTGGTTATGTTTGTGCATATGTATGCATGCATACATACATACATATATATATATATATATATATATATATATATATATATATCTGAGTATGTATATATGCATGTATATATGTATGTGTATGTACATGTTTATAGTTATATATATATAACTATAAACATGTACATACACATACATATATACATGCATATATATATATATATATATATATATATATATATATACATGCATATATATTGATATATACTTGTATAGCTAGATAGCGATAGATAGATATATCTTTATATATATGTATATATATATATATATATATATATATATATATATATATATATATATATATATATATATATACACACATATATATATAGGGAGAAAGAAGGAGAAAGAGAAAGAGCGGGAGAGAGAGAGAGAGAGAGAGAGAGAGAGAAAACGAACGAGTGAAAGAGAGAGGAAAGAGAGAGAACGGGAAAGTGAGAGAGAGAGAGTGTGTGCGTGTATGTGAGTGACTGAGTGAAAGGGAGATAGAGATAGATAGATAGATAGATAGATAGATAGAGAGAGAGAGAGAGAGAGAGAGAGAGAGAGAGAGAGAGAGTGTGTGTGTGAGAGTGAGGGAGGGGAGACTGAGATCTGGACAAATGGGAGTTGGTTAGGAAGAATACGTATTTTAGCTGTGCTGGGTTAATGCAGTTGTGCTTGGCTATGAAGAGATAGAATATGGAGTAGGGGAAACAAGCTAGAAAACTGTCGTTATACGTCATATATATATTTCATCTGTGCAACAGTCCGATATGTGAACTGGATGGATTCAGTGGCTCGTCGAGGGATGCTCGTCTTCTCATAAGTCATTTTTTTTTTCTTAATAGCAAATGGATAGTTTGCTTCGATAAACGTGTTACTGTTGAGAGAGATGTGTAAAGAGATGAATTATTATTTCACCGAGATATCTTTTGTATCACATTCATAGTACGAATATATATATATATATATATATATATATATATATATATATACACACACACTCAGACACATAAACACACACCTAATATACGTACACGCATAGAATAAATATATTGATGTCTATGCATATCTATCTATCTATCTATCTATCTATCTATCTATCTATCTATCTATCTATCTATCTATCTATCTGTAAAATGATATGCCTGCGTATGTGAATATATAGTTGTATTTTTTTAGTGTGTATGCTTGTGTATATTGAAGATTCAAATTTATATGTACGCTCAGCATAGATTCGCAAGCATTCTCATACACACCTATATATATGTATACATGTACATGCATTTATATGTGTATACATGCACATACATTTATATATATCGTTTGCAAATATATACGCATGTATGCATATATATATATATATATGTGTGGTAAGTAGCTTGCATACCAACCACATGGTTCCGGGTTCAGACCCACTGCGTGGCACCTTGGGCAAGTGTCTACTACTCTAGCCTCGGGCCGACCAAAGCCTTGTAAGTGGATTTGGTAGATGGAAACTGAAAGAAGCCCGTCGTATATATGTATATATATATGTGTGTGTGTGTGTGTGTGTGTATGCTCGTGTGTCTGTGTTTGTCCCCCACCATCGCTTGACAACCGATGTCGGTGTGTTTACGTCCCTGTAAACTAGCGGTTCGACAAAACAGAACGATAGAATAAGTGCTAGGCATACAAAGAATAAGCCCTGGGGCTCAATTTGTTCTACTAAAGGTGGTGCTCCAGAATGGCCGCAGTCAAATGAGTGAGACAAATAAAGGAATAAAGGATATATATATATATATATATATATATATATACATAGAGAGAAAGAGATGTATATATGTATATGTAGACCGATAAGTAGATAGATAGATAGATAGATAGATAGATAGATCTATCTGTCTGTCTGTCTGATTATCTACCTATCTATATCTATCTATATGTGCCTCTCTCTCTCTCTCTCTCTCTCTCTCTCTCACACACACACACACCCACACTCTCTCTCTCTCTCACACACGCACACTCTCTCTCACTCTGTCTCTCTGTCTCTCTCTCTCTCTCTATCTATCTATCTATCTATCTAAATATACATACACTCTTTCATACATTTATATGAATGAATGTATATATATGTATGCTTGAATGTTTGAGTATCCGTACGTTTACGCACTTATAAGTATTTACGATGTTATTTAAATCCTATCTATATAAATTTATCAGACTTTCGGCGTTGCTCCCAGCTTCCTACGTCTTAATTTATCATTATCCAGTTATTAAGCGCTTTTGTGATCTTCTGTTTCGGATGAAACTAGAATATGTTATATTTAAATTTCATATGTTGAATGTCACCCCGACGCACACAAACATACAAACATAAATACATACATATATACAGACAGACAGAAATAAATACATAACTACACACGTATATACATATATATATATATATATATATATATATATATATATATATATATATATATATATATATATATATATATATATCCTTATACACTCACACAGTGTGCTTCTGTTCTATCTATTTATCTGTCTCTATCCATACACACACACACACACACATACATGCACACACTGTGTGCTTAGTGTGTGTGAGTGTATATATACATACTTGTGTGTATAAGCATGTACACATGTAGATATATATGTGTGTGCATATGTTTGTGTGTGAGTGTGAGTGTAATTGCGTGCACGTACGCATGTCTGAGTGTGTGTTTATGGTGTATGTGTGCAAGTGTGAGAATTTAAATAACAGATTGGAGGCGAATCAAGCGACATAATTTCAGGATAAACATGTACTCGTCATTCAAAGATCAGTTAACCAACAATAAATGTTTTATATATGATAGGTTCAGACGTAGCTGTGTGGTAAGAAGTTTGCTTCTCAACCACATGGTCGCTGGTTCAGTCCCATTGCGTGATACAGTGGGCAAGTATCTTCTCGTATAGCCTCGGCCCGACTAAAACCATGTGAGTGAAACTGAAAGAAGCATGCCATGTGTGTTTATATCTATGTGTGTGTCTTTGCGTCTGTGTTTGTCTGCTTGGTTTACGTCCCCGTAACATAGCGGTCCGGAAAAAGTGTTCGATAGAATAAGTACTAGGCTTTTAAAAAATAAGTCCTGGGGTCGATGTGTTCAACTAAAATACTTCAAGGCAGTGCCCCAGTGTAAGCAAAAGCAAGCACGAATACCCCAGCACAAGCAAAAGAATATAGTACAGTCGTAAGTTTAAGAATATCTCACTGCACCACTTGGTTCGAGATACGAACTCACTGCACGACACGCAAGTGTCTTCTACCATATTCCTATTTTATGGACTCGAAAGGATGAAAGACAAAAAGATGACATCAGTAGGATTTGAACTAAGGGCATAAAACGCCGGATTATATAGTGCAAAGCATTGTTTCAGTCGCTCGAACGATTCTGCTAACACGGAAGGAAGTAAGAATTGAAACTTACTATTATTCTATGTAAGAACATGAACATATCTGAAGGAGACATAAAAAACGTTCTACTCGAACGATCATGTCTTTTCTAATAGTATGAATATCCAAACCTTGTGGACAGAATTTGATTTTACTCTTTTACTTGTTTCAGTCATTTGACGGCAGCCTTGCTGGAACACTGCCTTATTAAAAACAGTTAAGAATCTTTAAAATTCCGAAGGTTCCGGCGAGGATCGAACTCACGGCCGTCTGCGTGTAAAACAAATATTATAACCACTACACCACGTAACCGCTCGCACACACACGTTAGCACGCCGGGCGAAATGCTTAACGGTATTTCATCTGCCGCTACGTTCTGAGTTCAAATTTCGCCGAGGTCGACTTTGCCTTTCATCCTTTCGGGGTCGATTAAATAAGTAGCAGTTACGCACTGGGGTCGGTATTATCGACTTAATCCGTTTGTCTGTCCTTGTTTGTCCCCTCTGTGTGTAGCCCCTTGTGGGTAGTAAAGAAATAACACACACACACTGTCTCTCTCTCTCTCTCTCTCTCTCTCTCGCGCGCGCACACACACACACATATATATATATACATATGCGAGTGTGTGTGTGTGCACGTGAAAATGTATGTTCATTGAGGTGAGATTTAAAATAAATGTTGAATAAAAAAAATATCTGCTGGTATTTCTGACCATCTACGTTTTTAATTCCCTCAATCTTAGTTGATTTTCGAATTTCATCCTTCTCCGTTCACTATATACAATTAGCTAAAACCTTGACGACAATACTTGAATGTGACTACAGTCAGAAGGCTGGAAACCACTAAAAAACATTATAATAATACATACCTACCATTTATACGCAGTCTGTACGTATGTTATTTTCTTTTTAATTTCAAAGTAATTTTTGAGCGGCCACCGATTTGTAGCAAGATTGTGAAGGAAAGTATATTCTTTTAACCGTTCATCCTTTAAATCTTAAGAAGGACTTTCAGATTTTTTCAGTCCTAGATATCGTGGTTATTAGTAGCACATGAATCATGTATTTGCATTCTCTCCCCAAAATCCCAAGTTCACCCATACTTTATACTAGATAGGTTGCTATGTATTCTGTTGCTCTAATAATAATAGGCATGAAACTGAAAGTATATTTTGGCAACTGGATTTGCAAACTCCTTATCAATGGTCCATAGATGTCCTCTTTCTCTTGCATTTTTCTAACGACATTCGTGTCCAGAGGGTAGATGATTTCCATGTATGTATGTATGTATGTATGCATGTATGTAAAGACTGTAGCCGCATATATGTACCCCGCGTAGGCTTGGTGAGCCTCCACTGAAGCCATGTAGAACGATCTGTTACAAGTTACAGCGAATTTCCTGATGGAGACAACCTCTACCGTGTGTAAATCACTCAGGTTTAGCTAGGCACATGAGGGTGCATTGAGAAAATCATGAAAAGGATCTGGAACAAGCAAGAGGTCAGAAGAATTTGTATACAAATCGAGCCTGCAACGAGTTCAGTAAGTCGTTCGCAGGATTGAAGAATGACTGTCGTTATCACATGTAATGCCATCATATACATATTTAACGAGTTGACAGCCACCACTGTGTGTGTGTGTGTGTTTTCAGTGAGTTGACGAATTGATTCTCCCCGGCAGACAAGTCACAATCTGTAAGTTCGTAGCCTAACTGAACAGCGTTCATAATGCAGAGATGGTGGAAAATTTTGAGCTTAAGAAAGTGGACACAAAGTGGGTACCTCAGCTTTAGTCACCGATTTGTATAAGAGAAAAGTGCAAGTCTGTTCTGATCAATTGGAAACGCTTGAAACCAACGAAGACACTGGGTTTTTTTCCCCCGCTGTTGTGACAAAAGATATAACACATATGCTTATATTCTTTTTTGTTTTTTCTGTTGCTTCTTTTTACGGCGAATCAATTTTATTTTATTAGAACATTCTAATACAAAGAAACAGAAAAGATTAAAGATAAGAAAGGAAAAACAAGGCTGGAAGTAAGAAACGGTGGATGGAGTGGAGGGGGCGATGGGTTACATATCCCAGAGCAAGTGGTTCGCTCAGCCGCGCTCAGCCGCGCTCAACCGCGCTCAGCCGCGCTCAACCGCGCTCAGCCGCGCTCAACCGCGCTCAGCCGCGCTCAACCGCGCTCAGCCGCGCTCAACCGCGCTCAGCCGCGCTCAACCGCGCCCTGCAGTGATGACTGCGATGGCATTGCCGCGGAGAATGGCCAGCCACTAAGCTCAATGCAGAGAATAACGACACGGTTCTTCTCTAAGGCCAAAGTTTAAGAGTCAGCAATATGCATGGAAATGCATGCTTATACGAAGGGATGCTGAAAATATGATTTTACTCAGCATATTCCCCTCTCACATTCACACTTATTGCAGCGGTCCTTCAGTTTTTCTAAGCCCTGTTAAAGAAGTACGAAAGTTGGGCCTCCAATCAGGCCTTTCGCGACACCCTTAAAGCCAAGAACTTTTCAGCACCTCCTCATGTATCTGTATATATATATATATATATAACATCATCAATATACCTTCTGTAGATATATATAACGCATGGGTATATCTTTAATATACCTTCTATAGATACATATAAAATATGATTATATCTTCACAGTATCTTCCAATAGACACACATACATATGCACACACACACACACACACACACACACACACACACACATACGCACTTATGATTATATTTGCAAAATATCTTATGATGTGATACAAACACCCGAATTTCATTTCATCCCTGCTGTTGTTATTACAAGAATATCAATCCACTATATAACTGATGCTTTTACCAATGGGCCATCAACGGAGACTGCGAGTGATGATGTAGGCATCAACATTTGGAGCGACCACGATAACAGCAATTTGCCAGAGTGTGAGAAGATGGGTGGAAGCTGAAATGGGGGTGGTAAGAATAGCAGTGGGATGTCTAGAAAGTTATTCATTACCAACGTACTATGATTGATTTATTACTTGATGCCATTGCGGCTGGCTGACAGTGAGTCAATTGAGAAAGATTAGTTAGTATTAATTGCATATAACCCGGATAGCTCATCGGTCAATGTTAATTTGAGATTTCACAGACGTCGACGACGTTATCAGAGAACTATGATGGCAGACCTACTGTGTTTCCTGTGGCTTCCACTTGTGATGATTGCAGTTATAAAAGCTGATAATGTCGGATGGAAAAACACAGGTTTCAGTATAAGGCTTAAAAACGACTGGTATGGTCAATATGTTCTATTGATAGAAGGGAATCAATTATAAATAGCGGAAGAAAGAAAATCCAGTAATAATATCCAGATTCCGTTTAAAACAGATTTAGAAAATACTCGTATTCATTTCCCCGCAATCCAAAATGCCTTTCATTTATTTAAGGGCTTTTAAAGTGGCAGTTATTATTTCTAATCTAAATGGATCTATGAACAGGGATTCTTCAACATCAGCAAATAGACTAGGTTTAATCAACAATTATAAATAGGATTACATTTATTGGTTAATCTAAATAGGTTTTGATGTTCATGTCGAAATTACAGGGAGTTTTTTTGTTATATATATATATATATATATATATATATATATATATATAGATATAGATATATATATATAAACTTCAAGTAACAATATTTCTCTCTTATTTTTGTCCTCTCGTCAGTTTATACATCCCACCGCCACCGATCTATTTTTAATGATTATCATTATGGTTTATGACTCCGTTTTCGCTCTTTAGGTATTCTACACCAGCTATCGGCTGTATCCCATAGGATTAAGTTTCTGTTATAATTAACAATTTGGCCATTATAACTGTCCCCACAAAACCTAAGTTGTTAAACCATGAAAATAACTCACACAATTATAAGTATATAAAACAACTATTCAACAGAGAAATAATAGCTTTAAGTATATCATCATTAACGAAAGAAACTGTTCAAGGCTGATTGATGGCTATATGAAAATATATGACAAACACAATTAATTAGAAAATACGAATAAAATAAATATTAACAAAATCTGAAAACACATAAAAATTACTTCTGCATTCAAATCAATTGATATTCTCCAGCAGCTCAAAGGATACTTAACAGCAGTAAATGACATAACTTTATGTATATAGAAACTAAACATTTTATAATCGATATAATTTATTACACACATTTAAAGAAAAATACTTTATCGATATTAAGTTTCGAAGAGCGGTTACACGACATTATAAAGTTTATTGCCCCAAGAGTAATATACGTTACGTTAGACATACATCAATGTCTTTATCTGGGCATCTGACCATGCGCTACAATAAAACGATGATGTACGCATACACTCAAAAGAAGAAAGAAAAAACCCCATCAAGTCGTTATGATAGTAACTAGAGTAAAATACTACTAAAATAACACCAAGATACACATATATGGATTCATTAAACACCACGCGCGCGCGCGCGCACACACACACACACACATGCACACCGCACACGCATACACTCACTCACTCATCCAAACGTATGTATAATGTGTAGTGGTTAAGTGATAAATAGCAACAAACATTTACTGATGAAGGTTCAATATTGCAGTTAAATTTATTATATAGAGACTGTCATCTCTCGTACCTTTTATATATATATATATATATATATATATATATATATATATATATATATATATATATCTATATATATATATATATTACATTTATATACGTTTTGAAAGATTCTTGATGTGAAATCGTGTGTTGAAACATATATTGTTGTATTTGGGGATGGTCATGTTGCCAGTTTAGCCAATAAAAACACACGCACTATATATTTGGCGTTAATTTGCTTCAGCTTTATTTTATTTTTTACATTAATCGTATTTCGGCCAGAGTTCTTTCGTCACACTTCTGTGACCTCATCAGTGGTCCTTTGCTTTCTTCTTTCTTATTTGTGCGTCTTTCCTTACTAACGATCAGCCATTTTACTAACGATCAGCTGATCGTTAGTAAAGAAAGACACTTCTTTTCTCCTTATTATTATTAAGGCGACTAGCTCACAAAATCGTTAACACGCCGGGCAAAATGCTGAGTGGCATTTCGTCTATCTTTTACATTCAAATTCTGCCGAGGTCGACTTCGCCTTTCATCCTTTCGGGATCGATAAAATAAGTAACAGTTAAGCACTGGGGTCGATGTGATCAGCTTACTCTCTCCCGCCAAATTGCTGGACTTGTGCCAAAATTCGAAATCATTATTATTATTGTCATTATCATTATTGAGAGAGAGAGAGAGAGAGAGAGAGAGAGAGAGGGGGGAGGAGTGCGTGCCATAAAAGTGACACTGGGGTACAAATATACCAAGTCCAATATACTCATCATGACTTCCCGTCTGATAAGGCACATGCATCACAACCATATGTGCGCGACATAGTGATCTCATTTCAAGATAATCAGCGAATGACATTGCAAGTGGGGCCCATTCAAAATTTTCTTCAGGTGGAATAGCTCATCCCGCTTAAAAAGTTCCTGAATAAGAGTTGTTTAAGGATGTTGAACGAAACATCCTTATTCAAACCACAAAGAATTCCTCTCAAAACATGGCTATGATGCTCCCCCGTGACTTCTGCTCGTGATTAGAGATGCACATATTGTTAGCCACTAAGGGACATGCTCAATTGATTCAGGTGAAACAACTGACAAGCAAATTTGTAGTATTGAGGAGAATACTTGTTGTATCCCATCTTTTATACCAAGACAAAACATGTACGTAATAAAACTTCCAATCAGTTAAGATATTATTATTATTATTTTAGGTTTGACTTTTGTTTTGCATTTGTACAAGTTGGATCCAAGTCTCACCCAGAGACCTCAAGAGACAACAAGTTAGAAGTTCATGTAGGTGTTATGCCTAGGCTCCACCTTAGCGAAGGCGGAGATATTGTTTTCAGTCGTGTTTGTTTGTTTGTCCGTGGACAATATATCTCAAGAACCGCTGGATGGATTTAAATGAAACTTTCAGGGATGTTTGGCCTTGTGACTGGCACGAACTCCTTAGATTTCAGGATCGATCCGGTACTGGACAAGGATTCTGGATTATTTTCCGTTTTTTTCACTTAATTTTTGAGAGCGGTCGGGCTCATTTTTGTACTCTCGATTGTGAGAGCAGTCGAGTTAATTTCGGATATTCTCATTTTAAAAATCATCTCAGGCTAAT
>NC_142930.1:71260156-71275156 GCF_046866305.1 Octopus bimaculoides
GGGATATTGCATCTGTAGATCCATTATTTAGGCAGAATGGTATGCATATAAGATTCCAATACCTTGTGAGTAAGTTCGAATAGTATTTAAAATTGGTCATTCCAAATATAGACTTTGTACACAATGGTATTGAATCGATGATTTTATTTAAATTGACTTAAAAGTTGATAATGTAATGTCAAATAGAAAACAGAAAGGAATAAACAAAAGAAAAAAAATGGGGAGAGAGATAATAAAGGGATGAAGAGAGGGAAAGTGTACTGGTTAGTTGTCAGTCAAGATAAATTGATAGTAGGAATTGGGAAGTGAGGGTGATAGAGAGAGAGAGAATGGTATGAAAGTGTAAAGAATAAAGGAATGTGAGGTATGCAGTTATAGAGCCTAAGTGAGGGGCAGTGAGGGGTACTAAAATGGTGGAATGGTGAAACATTTGGGAATATAGACACACACACATGTTATATATATATATATATATATATATATATATATATATGTTGTTTTACTTGGGGATGGTCATATTGCCAGTTTAGCCAATAAAAACACACGCACTATATATTTGGTGTTAATTTGCTTCAGCTTTATATTACATTACATTACATTAATCCTATTTCGGCCAGAGTTCTTTCGTCACACTTCTGTGACCTCATCAGTGGTCCTTTGCTTTCTTCTTTCTTATGTGTGTCCCACCTTACAAAATGGCTGATAGTTAGCAATGTGGGGCACACATAAGAAAGAAGAAAGCAAAGGACCACTGATGAGGTTACAGAAGTGTGACGAAAGAACTCTGGCCGAAATAGGATTAATGTAACGTAATGTAATATAAAGCTGAAGCAAATTAACACCAAATATATAGTGCGTGTGTTTTTATTGGCTAAACTGGCAATATGACCATCCTCAAGTACAACATCTGTTTCAACACATGATTTCACAGAAAAAATCTTGCAAAACGAATATATATATATATATATATATATATATATATATATATATATATATATATATATATATATATATATATTTGTATATATGTCTGCAATCATACATGCTTATGTCTATATATATATATATATAAATATGCATATGCAAGAATGTATTATATGCATGCGCGCGCACATACACATGCATACACATACAGAGGGACAGAGGGAGGGTGAGGAAGGAGAAAATCAACATGGACATGCATGTATACACACACACACACACACACACACACACACACACACACAAACAAACACACACACACACAAACATAGCATAAATCATATACACTAGAAACGATGGTTTTAATGAAACATCCTTTGTCTGTCCAACGTCTTCGCCGCTCCTCCTCCCCCGCCTGCACAATCTCCTCCGACTTCTTCTCTCATCCTTCTCTTTTTCTTCCTCTTCTCCAATCCACCGCTACCCTCCCTTTCTCCCATTCATTCATTCATCCATCCACCTTCACTCTCCACCGGCATATAAGGCGCCATTATATATCAGCTGTATTTTGACGTGCAAGTTTATAGATTAAAGTAATTAAATTTTGAAGCCAATTGTTTAAAACTGTTCAGTTATCTCCAAAGAGCTTTCCGACGGTCAGTCTATTAACTGACAAGTCTAATAGTCCACAGTGAGACCTTCAATGTACTGGTTAAGCCAATGTTTCCCATGGGCGTATCTGATAAGAGCAGTTAATATATAGTTAAGGTGATAGAGAGCATCAACTATTTGACAAATATTTGTCTTAAATTGCTTCACTCTCAACCCCTTCTCTCTTTCTCTCGCCACATATCTCTTACAATATTTATACAGCTATTGATTTTTCTGTCATTCTCCTTGTGTATGTATGGGTTTGTTTATATGTGTAGGTCGGTATGGATGATGTACGTAAGAAAATGGTTGCTTGTGTTCGATTTGGCTGTGTGTGTATTTGTGTGTGTACGTCTATTCACGTGTGCAAATGATTTACTGTGTTGATGTATGTTTGGATGCGTGTGATTGTTTGCATTAGTCTGTGGTTGCCTGTAAATGTGTGTGAGTTTGTGTATGCGTGTGTGTGTGTGTGCATGTGTGTGTGTACGTCTGTTCATGTGTGTAAATGACTCGCTGTGTTGAAGTATGCTTGGATGTGTGTGCATATTCGCATTAGTTTGTGGCTACCTGCAAATGTATGTGTTTGTGTATGCGTGTGTGTATGCGTGTGTACGCATTGGTTGTATGTATGTCTATGCGTGTGCATGCATGTATGTGTGTATGTGTGTGTGTATGCGTGTGTATGCATGTGGATGTGTGTGTGTATGCGTGTGTATGCATGTGGATGTGTGTGCGGCTCTCTGCAAGTGTTAGGATGTACGTGTATGTATATCTGTTGAAGCATAAATATATGTGAGCTGTGTATAGACACGTGTTTGTGCGTCTTTGTGTGTGTGTGTGTGTGTGTGTGTGTGTGTGTGTGTGTGTGTGTGTGTGTGTGTGTGTGTGTGTGTGCGTGTGTGTGTGTGTGTTCGTGTGTGTGTGTGTGTGTGTGTGTGTGCGTGCGCGCGCCCGTGCGCGAGTGCACGTATATATATGTAACAATTAAGACTGTGGTTGATGTAAAACCTCTATTACCCTCCCCAAAAGTTTTAAGCCTTGAACCTATAGTAGAAAGGATTATCGTTATTTTTCTTCTTCTTCTTCTTCTTCTTATTATCTAGGGCGGCGAGTTGGCAAAATCGTTATCACGTTGCGCGAAATGCTTAGCGGCAATTGGTCCGTCTTTACATTCTGAGTTCAAATTCCGCCGAGGTCGACTTCGCCATTCATCCTTTCGGGGTCGATAAATTAAGTACCAGTGAAACACTGGGGTCGATGCAATCGACTTAATCGCTTCCCTCAAATCTGAGGCCTTATGCTTTCTGTAGAAAGGATTATTATTATCGTTATTATTATTATTATTATTTTATGTTTGACTTTTGTTTTGCATTTGTACAAGTTGGATCCAAGTCTCACCCAGAGACCTCAAGAGATAACAAGTTAGAAGTTCATGTAGGTGTTATGCCTAGGGTACCATATATTTGGATTTGTACAGTCTTGTTCAAGTGAATGTTTAAGAAACCATAAGAAAATTATGTGTTTGATTTAAAATTTTAGATCACATAGACAGTATTTTACGTAGGATATGGGCAGTTCCCATGAGCACTATCTTTTGAACTTCAGCCATTTTGGGGTTTCCTGGAATCTGATCTAGGTAGTAATCAGCCCGTTTCGCTGTCATTCCCAGGGCACCTATGACAATAGGTATTGTTTTCGTCTTCAGATTCCACATTTTGCTAATTTCTATTTCAAGATCTTTATATTTGCTCAGTTTTTGGTAGGTCTTGACAAATACGTTTATATCGATTGGGACAGTCATATCAATTAGGAGGCATGATTTTTGTCTGAAGTCTTTCAGTATGATGTCTGGCCTATTTGCGTCTATCTTTCTGTCAGTTTGAATGGTGGAGTTCCAGAGGAGTGCAATGTGATCATTTTCAAGTACTGGGGGTGGTTTGTGTTCCCACCAGTTTTTATCATGGGGCAAGTCCGGGTTTTTGCATATTACCCAATGAATATATTGCGCAGCTCTATCATGCCTGTTGAGATACTCTGTAGGCGCAAGCAGACTGCACATGGAGACAACTATTATTATTATTATTATCATTATTAGTATTATTATTATTACTACTCAGGCAATGAGCTGGTAGAATCGTTAGCACGCCGGGCGAAATACAGCTAGACATTTCGTCCGTCTTTACGTTTCGAGTTCAAATTCCGCCGAGGTCGACTTTGCCATTCATCCTTTCGGAGTGGTTGAAATAAGTATCAGTGAAATACCTGCAGAGAGCCGCACACACATCCACATGCATACACACGCATACACACACACACACACACACACACACACACATGCATACACACACATACACATGCATACACAAATGCATATATATTTGCAGGCAGCCACAGACTAGTCCCCTCCCCACAAATTTCAGGTCTGGTGCTTATAGTAAAAAGGATTAGTAATATTTTGTTTTAGCTAAGGCTCGGTCTTATTCCTGGTAGGATTTTATGAGGGTTGCGAGTTACTACCTCCAACCTTAGGTATCCACAAGTTTTCAACTGTCTTTCAAGTGCTTAGGACCCACCTGGAAATCCTTGCTGTCCCAAAGAGACAAACTATCTTTGGGAGCACTATTGGGCATAGAATCGTTAGCCCGTCGGGCAAGATGCTTAGCGGTACTTTGTCCGTCTTTACATTCTGAGTTCAAATTTTGCCGAGGTCGACTTTGTCTTTCATCGTTTTGGAGTTGATAAATTAAGTACCAGTGAAACACTGGGGTGGATGTAATCAACTCATCCTCTCCCCCAAAATGTCCTTGTGCAAAAATTTGAAGCCATTATTATTATTATTATTATTATTATTATTATTATTATTATTATTATTATTATTATTATTATCTTATAATAATTCTTGTCATTACGTTACTTCGCCCGTCGGTAACGCTTTCACGTGATTAGAGAAAAAGAAAGGGAAACACAAAGCGGGAGACAGAGAAAACGGAGAGACAAGCGTCCATGAATGTGGTAGGGTGAATGTAATATTTATTACGTGGTTGAAAAAGTTGTAAAGTAATGATATAGAAGAGATTTAGGAATATAATTTTAGCAGCGAGCAATGTACTGATGGTTTGATTAAAGAAAGGCAGAGAGTGAGAGAGAGAGAGAGAGAGAGAGAGAGAGAGAGAGAGAGAGAGAGAGAGAGAGAGAGATCATGGTGGTGGTGGCGATGGTGTGTGCATAGTGAAAAATAATCTTTTTTTTATTGGATTAAGTTTTTTTTTATATCACCTTTAACCTAACGCATGCGCATCCTAAAATTGCCATTCACTTGAGAATGAAACCAGTTTCCCGTTCACGGGGCTGTTCTTGTCTGAACCTGTATTCGGCCATGGTTAGCTATATGTTGCATTTTCAAGGTCTCACAAATTATTTGATGTGAGAGTTAAAGTTATCAACACTGACAAACAAGGGAAAAGAAGATGGAGAACTTACACGAAGAACACGGTTTGCAAAGAAGTATTGGACTGAAAGGTGTACGCAATTTGAAATGTGTATTGGCTCTGACCCATCGCCTTGGCTTATAAATCACCAGCCATGTGCTTTTCAGAGTATGCCATATTACATTAAATTTTTACCCCTGTGAAATTGTGACCCCTGTATTTTACATATAAAATTATTATTATTTTTTTGCTATAAAATTTTTGTTTTCTAGATATGAAATTGTGACCATGTAAATTTTAAAACGTAATTTTTTCTCTTTATATGGAAAATGGAAAAATGAGAGTGAATATTTATTTTATGAGTGCAGTGTGTTAAGTCTATAAAATTATGCATAAAGTATATAAAGTGCATTAAGTAATCATCGTATTCCAATTTCCTCCACTTTTCAATGATTAGCAGATGAGCAACTATCTTTGATACAGACAACACAGGCTTGGATAAAATTTTCAGGCATAACCCAATACGTTTACTATTAATTTCGTCAAATATTCACGTGTCTCGCTAGTTATTATTATTATTATTATTATTATTATTATTATTATTATTATCGAGTGTTCATATACTAAGCATGCACCTGTAGATCAGAGAGTAACAGCTGGGAGAGGGCTCATGCATTTTGTGGTCAGAATCATCATGGATCTGTGGGGTTCTTGGGTTGGCCCTAGCTGGAGTTCATCCTGCATCAAGAGGATTTCATTACTCATGTAGTCATATTCTTTGCATAATATGTATATATTTATATACGTATTATGCAAGGCGGCGAGCTGGCAGAAACGTCAGCACGCAGGACGAAATGCTTAGCAGTATTTCGTCTGTCTTTACATTCTGAGTTCAAATTGCACCGAAGTCGACATTGCCTTTCATCTTTTTGGGGTCGATAAATTAAGTACCTGTTGCGTACTGAGGTCGATCTAATCGACTGGCCCCTCCCCCAAAATTTCGGACCTTGTGCCTAGAGTAGAAAGGAATATGTATACTTTTATCGCATCTCACCGTCTTTTTCATTTCTTTCTCTCCATCCTTTTCGCAAATACCTGCAGAATTGTAGACTGTCTATTTGAGGTCCGCCTCACCTATGCCCTTGTGGATAGTAAAAGAAATTATTATAATTCTTCTTCTTCTTCTTCTTCTTCTTCTTCTTCTTCTTCATCATCATCATCATCATCATCATCATTCTTCTTCTTCTTCTTCTTCTTCTTCTTCTTCTTCTTCTTCTTCTTCTTCTTCTTCTTCTTCTTCTTCTTCTTCTTCTTCTTGTTCAGTAGTTTTATTTTTATAACGTGCTTTCACTTCACTACCGAGCGCAGCTCTGTGCACCTTGGGTATGTGCTGTGGTTTGCTGTGGTGCTCTTATGTTTACTGTATTGAAAGTGTTTTGCGTAGAATGTGTGCAGTACCCAGTAGTGCAATTTTCTGTATGTTATATATATTTGTAAGTCCTGGTGTTTTTGTTATGTATTTGTCTGAATATTTTTTTATTATACCTAAGGTACCTACTATGATAGGAATTGTTTCTGTTTTTAGATTCCACATTCGAGTTATCTCTATTTCCAGGTCTTTGTATTTTGAAAGTTTTTCCATTTCTTTTAGAGAAACGTTGTCATCTGCTGGTATTGATACATCAATTAGAAAGCATTTTTTTTCTTCATGATCTTTGACAGCTATATCTGGTCTATTTGCCTTAATTTCTCTATCTGTGTGTATTGGCATATCCCAGAGTATGGTTGCTTTCTCGTTTTCTGTGACCTTTTCTGGCGTGTGTTTATACCATCTTTTTTCTGTTGTTATTCCATAGTGTTGGCATAGCTTCCAGTGTATATAGGTCCCATATTATTATTATTATTATTATTATTATTATTATTATTATTATTATTATTATTAGGGCGGCGAGCTGGCAGAATCGTTAGCACGCCGGGCCAAATGCTTAGCAAAATTTCGCCTGCCGTTACATTCCGTTACATTCCTCAAATTCTGCTGAGGTCGACTTTGCCTTTCATTCTTTCAGGATCGATAAAATTAGTACCAGTTACGCACTGATATTAATTTCATCGTTAGCCCGCGGGGAAAAACGCTTAGAGGCTTTTTATCGACTTTGCCTTTTGGGGTCAATAAAATAAGTACTAGTTGATTATTGGGGGTGGGGATCGATGTAATAGACTCCCCTCTCCCAGAAGTTGCTGGCCCTGTGCCAAAACTTGAAATCATTATTATTAAAGCAGTGAGCTGGCAGAAACTTTAGAGCGTCGGAAAAAATGTCTTGCGGTATATCTTTACGCTCCAGGCTAAAATCTCGCTGAGTTCAAACCTTGATCAAGTGTTTTCTAGTATAGCCTTGGGCTGATCAAATCCTTGTGGGTGGATTAGGTAGAAAGAAACTGAAAGAAACCTGTCGTATATATACAGGGTGCGATGAGTAAATTGTCGCCACATTATGCTTTTAATTTCGCGCATGTGCATTGTTTGTTTTGATTTTGTCGACTACACAGTATAGTAGTACCAGTTAGGTATCGCCTGTGAGAAAAACAGCACCATGACGCAATTCACACTTCTAGAAATTTGGAAACAACATGTTGTACTTCTTGACGTTCGTGCCGGAAGCTCCAATACGAACTTTTCACAGCGATTGGGTGTCAATCTGAGGACAGTGCAATCTGAGGACAGTGCAATCTGAGGACAGTGCAATCTGAGGACAGTGCAATCTGAGGACTTGTACTGAGAGTGATAAAAATCAGACATCCAGCCAATATCATGGTGTTTGGAGCGATTAATAGTGATGGTGATTGTTATGCCTCCATTCATCTTCCCACACGGCCTCAGACTCAACACAGGCCTACATCAAATACCTGGAGGAAGTAGCGCTGCCCTGTGTGAAGAGGGTGGCTGCTGAAGACCTTATCTCTGGCAACAGGACTCTGTACCATGCCATACAAGCAGGAGAACCCAGTCTTGGCTGTCAGACAATTTATCTGACCGCATCACTCCTAACATTTGGCCACCTAACTCCCCAGGCTGCAACCCCCTTGATTATTTGGTTATTACGTGTGGGGTGCAGTTGAGCGAGAGAGCAAAAAAACTCCTTGTAACACCAAAGATGAACTGAAGGCAAAGATTATGGCAGCATTCACCAACTTAAACAAGGAGACCGTCCAGAAGAGTTGTAGAAGATTCCAAAGTCGTCTGGAGGCTGTGGTTGAAACCAATGGCGATTTTATTAAATAGATTTACTGTTTAGTATTTCAAGATATTTTCATGTTATTTGGTAAATATATCTGTTAAAATGAGATGTCAGTGTTATTTTCACTTTTGCGTAATTTAGACGACAATTTATTCACCGCACCATGTATATATAAATATGTGTGTGTATGTGTGTGTGTGTGTCCTCCTGTCACCGTTTGACAACTCATGTTGGTATGTTTACATTCTAATAACATACGGTTTTCCAAAACAGACCGATAGAATAAGTAATAGGCTTTAAAAATGATATAACTCCTGGGGTCGATTTGATCGACTAAATCTGTCAATGCAGTGCTCCAGCATGGCCGCAGTCGAATGACTGAAACAAGTATAAGAATATCATTTATATATACATATCTTAATTATACGCGTTTGTTGCCGTTTCTTTAAGTTTTGGTTTCTTTCCTGTCTCCTTCATCATTTAATGTTCTTCATCGTTTCTCTCACCATCTCCTAACACTTCACTGGCTTCCATAGTTTATCTTTTTTTTTCTTTTTTACGTCCCTCTTTTCTCTCTATATTTCTGAAGAAAGCAGACATTTAACTACGTGTAAATCAACTTTCAGGTAAAGCTAGTTCGGTTTAGATCTGTGAAGTAAATGATATCGCTCTCACACATACCGAACTGTTTGCTATATCATTACAAGGCACGTCTGCAAGGGGTTTAAACAATTTATCCTCTATTGTACAGCTTGTCAACTACAACTGGCGTGCATTGCAGTGTTGCAGGCTTCAGGAGGTGTTCGCCATTGTCACTCATTTACACTGTCAGTTGGCACAGTGCGTGACTAATCAAACCGAACGAATTCTGAGGCTATTTGCCTAACGTCTGAACGGCCAAATAATGAATTAGTGACTCTTAAGACCGGTCACAGCTATTAATCCGGTGTGGAGTCGATAATCAATGTTTAGAGAAACGTATATCGGTATTAAACGTAATGTTTATAGTCATGGTTGTTAATTCTGATCTAGGTGGTATTGTTGGTGGAGAGATTGATATCGATGTTGTTATCACGATGTTCGCCATCGGTTTATTTATTTTATTTTTGTTGTTCTTGGAATCGATATAGCTGTTGATATTGTTCTTGTGGTTGCTGTGGATATTGTTGATGTTGCTGTTGTGTTTTAGCCCCAGGCCAGCCCTTATCCAGACTTATGATCAAAAAAATTCTAGTTATGATTATCCTGATCCGTTTCCTGTTTGTATACCTGGGCTACATTTTCTAATATGACCTTCTTTCGTGAAGACAGCGGAGTGGAGTCTGAGTGAGATTTGACTGCTATGTTTCGTAATTTAAATGACCGTAGATTGCCATTGCAGTTACTTTTAAGTATTTTATTATTGATGTTAATTCTAATTAAATTAGTAGCAAATACCAGAAAATTGAATGAATTCGAGATACATTATCCTGGACGTACATGTGTACGCAGAATTGGAGACAGGATCTATAATATTTATTCTGCTACTGTATGCTGCCAAAGTTTTAACAAGTCTCAATGCAGTTACTTCAAAAACACAACCCCACCACTCTACCCTAAATTTTCTTATTCTTTCTCTTTGTAGCTTAGATCAGTAGTCCTCAAACATTTTTTGCCTATGGATCCCTGTGATTCCCAATGTACTCAGGGGTGGGTTGTCATAATAAACTCCTATTATATTCTTATGATTAAATATTATTAGGAATTGTATAAAAAATGTTTAAATATTTTGTGTAGTGTAGAAATACAAAGCAATTCTTTACATTCATTACATTATTACATTCGACGGATATTTGTCTTGTTTGTTGTTAACACAACGTTTCGGATGATATGCCCTCTAGCCTTCTTCAGGTGTCTTGAGGAAATTTCGAACCTGGGTTCTCATTCCTAAGGTATTTTTCGATGTTATTATTATTATTATTCAGTAGTTTTATTTTTATAACGTGCTTTCACTTCACTACCGAGCGCAGCTCTGTGCGCCTTGGGTATGTGCTGTGGTTTGCTGTGGTGCTCTTATGTTTACTGTATTGAAAGTGTTTTGCGTAGAATGTGTGCAGTACCCAGTAGTGCAATTTTCTGTATGTTATATATATTTGTAAGTCCTGGTGTTTTTGTTATGTATTTGTCTGAATATTTTTTTATTATACCTAAGGCACCTACTATGATAGGAATTGTTTCTGTTTTTAGATTCCACATTCGAGTTATCTCTATTTCCAGGTCTTTGTATTTTGAAAGTTTTTCCATTTCTTTTAGAGAAACGTTGTCATCTGCTGGTATTGAAACATCAATTAGAAGGCATTTTTTTCCTTCATGATCTTTGACAACTATATCTGGTCTATTTGCCTTAATTTCTCTATCTGTGTGTATTGGCATATCCCAGAGTATGGTTGCTTTCTCGTTTTCTGTGACCTTTTCTGGCGTGTGTTTATACCATCTTTTTTCTGTTGCTATTCCATAGTGTTGGCATAGCTTCCAGTGTATATAGGTCCCAGCTCTGTCGTGTCTGTGAATATATTCCTTCTTAGCCAGGACTGGGCAGCCATAGATAATATGATTTATTGTTTCTTGTCGATCTCCACATATTCTACAGTTACTTGTTATATTTCTTTTTATTATGTGTTTTTGGTAATTTCTGGTGGGGAGGCTTTGGTCTTGTGCAGCAATTAAAAATCCTTCAGTCTCTGCTTTGAGTCCTGAGCTTCTCAGCCATTGCTGGGATTTTTCTCTGTCTATTTCTTTCGCATTTAGTTTAGCCCAGTATTTACCATATAGGGGCTTTTCTTGCCATCGTTTTATCATGGTCCGTTGCTGTTCTAGTTTTAGTTTGGATTTCATTTGTTTTATAGCTTTTGTTGTTTCTTCTTCTTCTTCTTCTTCTTCTTCGTATTTGTTAGGTAGATTGATTTCTTGTTTGTATTTGTCAGCTTCCTTAAATACTGAAAACAGTTTTTTGTTTTGCTCGTGTTTTGTGGCTATTTGTATTAGTTTCCCTTGCTTCTGGAGTAGGTATTTTTGCAGTCCTATGGTGGTTATTTTATAATAGTTTTCTAGCTGTATAAGACCCCTGCCACCTTCTGTGCGTTGTATATATAGCCTTTCTATGTCAGATTTTGGGTGGTGCATCCTATATCCTGTCATTATTTTTCTTGTTTTCCTGTCTATTTTACATAGTTCGTTTAGTGTCCAGTTAAGGATGTTGTAGCTGTAGCTTATAACTGGGACAGCTAAAGTGTTGATACCCATTATCTTGTTTTTAG
Organism: Octopus bimaculoides; assembly: GCF_046866305.1. Taxonomy (NCBI): domain Eukaryota; kingdom Metazoa; phylum Mollusca; class Cephalopoda; order Octopoda; family Octopodidae; genus Octopus; species Octopus bimaculoides. Next base: position 71,271,692 of record NC_142930.1, read on the forward strand.
CATTGAGCTCTGTTTTTAGTATTGATCTAACTCGTCTATAGTACTCTTTCTTTATTTTTTCTTTCATTTGTGTATGTTGTATCCTATCTAGTTCATTGACTCCTAAATACTTATATGATTGGCTTTCGTCTAGTTCTCTTATTTCATTGGCTTTATCTAGTGTTATATTGCTACTTTTAACTAATTTTCCTCTTTTCAGGGTTGCTTTGGCACATTTTTCTAATCCGAATTTCATTTCTATTTCCTTGGTAAAGCCGTGTACTGTCTGTAGTAGTGTTTCTAGCTCTTTGTCGTTTTTTGCATATAATTTTAGGTCATCCATATATAGAAGGTGGCTGACTGTTTTTCCATAGCATTTGTAACCGCATCCAGTTCTATTTAGCAATTCTGTTAAAGGTGTGAGTGCCAGGCAGAACAGGAGTGGAGAGAGCGTGTCTCCCTGGAATATTCCTCTTTTAATGGGGATGGCTTTCGTTTTCACAAGTCCCTCTTTTGTTTGGAGCTGTAGCACTGTCTGCCATTTGTTCATTGAGTGCTCTATGTATTTTATGATAATTGGTGCCACCTTGTTTATGGCTAGTGTTTCCAGAATCCACGTGTGGGGAACACTGTCGAAAGCCTTTTGGTAGTCCACCCAGGCCATACTGAGGCCTTTCTTCTTTCTGCGGCTGTCTTCAGTTATGGCTTTATTGATCAATAATTGATCTTTACAGCCGTATGAGCCCTTGCAGCATCCCTTCTGCTCTTCTGGAAACAGGTTGTTATTTTCCATGTGTTTACTCACTCTCTGCGATATTATTGCAGTAAAGGCTTTGTAGATCGTAGGGAGACAGGTTATAGGTCTATAGTTTTGTGGTTTCTCCGTTTCCGTGGATTTGGGGATTAAGATGGTTTTCCCATTTGTGAGCCAGTCAGGCATTGTTTCTGGATCTGCTATTATGTTGTTAAAGTTTTCTGCCAGCTTTTTATGCATTGCTGGCAGGTGTTTTAACCAGAAATTTGGGATCTTGTCGTGTCCAGGTGCTTTCCAGTTGCTTAGTCTTTGCAGTGTCTGGGTGACCTCTTCAGTTGTTATAGGGGCCCAGAGTTGCTCAGGTGCTAAGTTCGTTGTTTTAATGGTCCTTTTTTGGGGTTGTTGCTTCACCGACCATATTTGTTTCCAGAATTTCTCTAGTTCTTCTGCTGTTGGTGCTGAAGTAATGTCTATTTTATTTTTACCCAGTTCTTGGTAGAGTTTTTTGGGGTTGGATTTGAACTGTTTGTTTTGTTCAAAGAAACGTTGGCGTTTCTCATACCGGCGGATCCTCTGTGCTTTGGTAAGGATGTCTTGCTTTAGTTTTTCTTTTGCCTCAGGTAAGTCTTTTTCTGTAATGCTGTATTTGTACAGTATTTTTGTTTTCTTCTTGTTACTTAGTAGTGTTGATTGTTTACTAATTTCGTTGAGAATCGATAAATCTTTTCTCTTTTTTTAAATTTTGTTCTGGATGTTATTTATCCACAAGGTCTGTTTGGGTGGTAGAACTCCTGTTCGGATGGGTTTGAGTGAGTATCCTGCTTCTTTTGTGGCTGCAGTGGCTGCCGCATATATCATGTCATTTATTATTATTATTATTATTATTATTATTATTATTATTATTATTATTATTATTATTATTATTATTTTTATATTGTTCAGGTTACTGCTTGGAACCGAACTCGGAATCTTGAGGTTAGTAGCTAGCGCTCTTAACCACTGCGCCATATGCCCCGAGTTCGATTCCAAGCAGTGACCTGAACAACAGCAGCAACAACAACAACAACAGCAACAACAACAACAACAACAACAACAACAATAATATTAATAATAATAACATCGAAAAATACCTTAGGAATGAGAAACCAGGTTCGAAATTTCTCCAAGACATCTGAAGAAGGCTGGAGGGTATATCAACCAAAACGTTGTGCTAACAACAAACAAGATGAGGACAAATATCTGTCGAATGTAAATAATGTAAATAATGTATATAATTCTCATCTCTTAAATATAGAACTGTAAAACAGTTCTTATATAGATCCCCGAAGGCCATATGGATCCCAGTTAAGAATCACTAGCTCAGATCATTTATCGTTATCTATATTTTATATATGAATATAAACAAACATCAATTGTGCAGACGATAATTAATTTTACTAAAACGCATGCGTTGTGAGGCAATATTAAAATGAAAAATCACTAAAAAAATCTCTACACTATTGCTGCCCAACCATCGCTACCACCTCCAGTAAGCAATATCCCAAACTGATATCCCTACCGTCTGCGACTTGTCACCTGCTCCGACACAGACGGACAAAGTATTGCTGGAAAGCTGCTCATTTTTACTCGGATTTGGGCAATTCGTCCCCATCCCTGTCCAACAAAATCTTGATTGCGGCTTTGTTGCCACATCGCATTTCCGCCACTCGGGTCCGTCGGACAACCTTTGTCCCTTCGTGTTTAAGTACACAGGTCTTGGATTATTAGACATGGCACCACCTACCAGTCGTCTAATTATGGTGGCGCGTCTGTGGCTTCTGAGACAGAATTGTAGAAGAGTAATGCACTCAGCACTACCAAGCGTAGCGAAAAAAAACAAGCATTTATTAGTGATACATTTCCGATGTGTGACTAAGGCTTTCACATCGAGAATTTGGATTTACAGTCATCAAAGGCTCAATATATGAAAGAGAAGGGAATTACTGTTAGATTCTATAGGATAGCTATCAGCATGTTAATTAAAAAAATTAAGGAGTCCACTTTGCAGGCATGATTGTGTTGCTAAGTAAGTCGCTTCGTGACTGAGTGGTTTCGGGTTCAGTCCCACTGCGTGGCAAGTGTTTTTCTACTATAGCTCCAGGCCGATCCCGATCAATGCCATGTAAATGAATTTGGAAGACTGTGATGTATGAATGTCCCTATCCCTCATATGTGTGTGTGTTTGTATTTATCCACCACCACCACCGCTTGACAACCGGTGTTGGTTTGGTTGTGTCTGTAATTTAGTGGATCAACGAAAAAGACAAACAGAATAAGTCCCAGACTTAAAAAAACAATTTGCCCGACTAAAAGTTTCAAGGCGGTGCACCGGCAATGTCCGCAATTGAATGACCGAGAGAAGTAAAATATAAAGGATAACAAAAAAATCGCAACCTTAATTTTCCAGCAATGGTCCCATTGTGTAGTATCTTGCATTACTGTCTCGATTCAACGCAGATAAGACAAGTAGCAGCGGGTAGGATGGAACTGCCTGTACGTGTAATTGCAAAACCTAGGTTTCTTAAGGGACCGTTTCTGTCTGAATATTACGTGTAACATACGAATAAATGTAGCTTATTCAATCGTTTAGGCTGAGCATGTATAACACACCGTGTATGGTAATTCAGATAAGCGAAGATTTGGAACAGTTGTCTTCGAAACCGACGCAAAATCCATTGGAAAATATAAAGAAT
>NC_142930.1:71277656-71287656 GCF_046866305.1 Octopus bimaculoides
GATAAAGTAACTGTAGATTTCTCAATAGTTCAGCATAGGTGTTCTCTCTTTCACTGATCTTCAGCTTTATGTTTAGATCCGCTGGGCAGTTAATTTCTATAGCTGAGCACAGTTACTCATCTCTATGTATGTGTGTATGTATGTATGTGTGTATGTGAGTACGTTTGTATGTATATATGTATGCATGCATGCATCTATGTTATTCTGTTATTTGTTTCAGTCAAATGGTTGTGGTCATGCTAGAGCACCGCCTTAAAGGGGTTTTAGTTGCAGAAATTGACTCCAGGTCTTATTTTTTTCTGTTAGCCTAATACTTCCTCTATCGGTTTCTAATATCGAACCACTAAGTTACAGCGATGTAATCAAACTAACAACGGTTGTCAAGCGATGGCTGGAGGACAAACACAGACACTAAGACACACACACACACGCGCACATAATTATGTGTGTGCGTTTGTGTGTACACGACGAGCTTCTTTCAATTTCAGTCTATCAAATCCACCCATAAAATTTTGGTCGACCCGAGGCTATTGCAGAAGATGCTTGCCCAACGTGCCACGCAGTGGGACTGAACTCGGAACCATGCGGTTGAATATATGAATATTTGTATGTATACATGTATTTATGTACGTACTTGTATGTATATACAGGATCTATTCTGTTCGTGCCTGTGACATTGGCAATGCGTTGCAGATCGGCTCCGGAATAACAGGTCTGAAAGATCACTCTGAACAAATTATACACTTGTAGGTGCGCGCGCTTCGTGTGTATGTGTGAAGGAGAGAGAGAAAGAGAATGAGTGAGACAGACAGACAGTGGTAGAGAGATTGAGAGTAGCACGAATAAGATGTATGGAATAAACGCAAAAATTAATCTCCAGACTTGTTTTACATCTGTGCTCTACAGTCATGATACTGGAATGGGACTACAGAAAGAATCATGGAATATGTAGGTATCTTCTGTATGAATCTCTTGAAATATAACTAAGCATATGGAGTGTTAAACATTGGTGATAAGACATGATCAATAAAACATATTACATAAGTGTATGTATGTATGTATGTATGTATGTGTGAGGAAGTAAATGCGAAAATGCATCAACATATATATTTAGGTATACACATATACACTTAAGAAAAGACACTCAAATTCATATACATGTGTGTGTGTGTGTATTTGTGTATATATATGTGTGTATGTGTGAATGTGATAAATTTTATATATATACATATATTTATATGAAATATATTGTATATGCATATGTATATCCATGCATGTGCCTGTGTGTTTGTATGTGTGTGCGTGCGTGCGAAGTTTCCCTCCAGTAGTAATTAAATTGTTAAAAAGAAACGGTTTTCTAAAATGTGTTAGGGAAATACACTTAGCGAAAATTTGTAAAGAAAAATCAAAGAATTCACAGGGAGCAGACAAGAATTGTGAATAGAAGGAAACTAACTGAAAGCATTCAACCTGAATGGTAGTCAATACTGGCGCCATTTACAAGAGAGAGATCTAAATGTCATCCCTTTGGGGCTGATGGTTGGCCGACTCATTGAACAGTGTTGCTCGTTCATAGAGGGTACTTGCTTTACTACTGCATGTAAACTTATTACTAATACAGGCAGACATCTTGTCTCGCCAGCCGAAACATGGCAACCGATTTTAGCATAGGAAGACATCAAAACAGATTTTCTTTGGATTTTTTTTCATATGTTGATAAGCGTGTTTAAACGCATATAGTGTCCGTTTGAATGATGAGAAATGTTGGCCTCCTCATTTGAAGTTTAAAAAGAAATCGAGGGGTAAGTGGTAAGACGGAAAGTAAAACAGAATTTGATTTATAAAGTATACACAAAAAATATGTAAGGAAGTGCTGAAAAGAGAGATGCGGTTTCTGGAATTTTCTAGGAAGAAGCTGACTAGACAATTTCAGAAATGTTTAGAAATGGTAGCCAGCATAGGGAACGCTGTCATTAAGATACGATATGAGAAAGACTAGCGATGAGAGTATAAAATTGTTCAAATGTATGTGTGTGTGAGTGTGCGTATCAATTAAACACAGACACCGTTTATACCTACGACATTCAAAGCCCACTCCTAATGTGCTTTGATTCTTAGCAATCATCATAACCAATTTCACACACACACACACACACACACACACACACACACACACACACACACACACACACACATATATATATATATATAAGTATGTAAATATATATGTATGCATATATATGTATAACAAATAATAAATGAGTATATGCATATATACGTACAGGTATGTGCATACCTACGTCTACCTGTATATATAGGTGCATATCTGGGTACAGGACATTGCAAACAAAACGTAGACAAGAAAATAATAATAACCAGAGTACAGAAAACACACAAGCCACATAGAGAACATTTTCCTTCATCAGCTACCCCCGTTTTAACACCGGCGTTTCGAAGAGTTGGGCAGGACGCATCGTTAAAACGGCTCTTCCCATGGACCGCAAATTAAATTTGTATACACAAATTAAACCTGTGCCATGGAGGAATGTAGTGGCGGACAAAAAACAAGAAAGGAAAACAAACGGAAAAGGCTATGCGGTCAGACGTGAAAAATTATGTGTATATGAACGCTGTGAGGCACGAACTGAAAGTAGGGACGAAGTTCGCGTGTTTGCTCGGCGATAGCCAAGGAAGAAAAGGATTAGTGACCGGAAGCATGTGACCAGGCAGGGGTAAGTAAGAGAGAGAGAGAGAGAGAGTGGTATAGGGAGAAACAAAGGGAGGAAGTAGAAGAATAGGTGAAGCACCGGCATGCTAAATATAGCAATCAAAATGACCAAACCACAAATTTTCACTTAAACAAAAAGATGAAAGCGAGCAAATGAATATAAATCCTAAAATTCTGTACCAATGATGAAAATAATCGAAAATTGAAAAAGCCAGACATACCCATAAAACTGTCATTTCGAACTTTGAGGAAAACTCTTAGTTCATCTTCAGCGAGTCTTAGTGACCCCAGGGTTATAGAGCTTATTTATCTCACCAATATGTACGATGACTGCTTTTATTGCCGCAGTAAATTTAAAAAAAAGATGATCGAAGTGAATAAAAATTATTTAAATATATATGAGGATATCATTCTTTATAATAATATCAGTGGGTCAGCATGCGTAAAAATCCCATAACGGTAAAAAATCATCAATTGATAATCAAATTTACTGCAGCATTAAAAACGGTTATCGTATACATTGGCGAGATATGTAATCTCTATAAACCTGGGGTCAGTAAGACTCGCTGAATATGAACTAAGAGTTTTTCTCAAAGTTCGAAGTCACGGTGATACGAGTATGTTTGGCTTTTTCAATTTCCGAATGTTTCCGTTATTGGGACGGGGTTTTAAGATTTTTATTCATTTGCTCACTTTCACCTTTGTGTTGAAGTGAAAATTTGTGGTTTGGCCATTTTGACTGGTATATTTAGCATGCCGGTACTGCTTGTTAGTACTCTTAATTATTAATTGATAAATTTTACCATTATGGGATTTCTACGCATCCTAATCCACTGATAGGCAGTAATATCCACACACACACACACACACACACACACACACACACACACACACATATATATATATATATGTGTGTATATATATATATATATATATATGTATATATATATATGTACGTATATATGAGTTAGAGGTTAGACAACCATCTAAGGGATAATAAATATCAAATATACTACTGGATGTATGCCTAGATATATCCAAAATTCTTACTGTTGCAAGGCAATCGTGCTATTGAATAATAGGTATGTGTGGAGGTAAACAAATGTTTAACCAGAATTTATAAGGCAAGGAAGGGAATGGAGAAGACAATTAATTGGCTAACATCAGCTTACAAACATCAGCTAGATCCATTTATTGATTACAATCATATAAATAAATAAATAAATAAATAAGAATGAATGAGTGAATATAACACTATCACTACTCTTACAGCTGTTTCTCCTTTGAGGTCCAGCGTGCCGAAGTTGACACATCATACCAAGATTACACAAAGATTGTACAAAAATTGAACAAAATTTGGACAAAGAATTGAACCTCAAAGCATCATCAGAGAGTCCATAATGGCAAGAATTAAACAAGTAGTAAAGTAAAATAAAATAATAAAAAATAGTAAAAAATAGTAAAAAAGTAAATTCCAAGATAATATCCAGAGGCTGTGAGATCACATCTTATTTCAATCTAATGGGGGATATAATAGATATAAAACGTTATAGGTTGAGGTTAATGAGATGATCCATATAACATAGAACTAAAAACTATGCAATAGAATAGCAATACAATTTAGTTAATGTAAATATAGTTGGGGAAGTCAATACGTAATTATATCAATGAAGAAATAATTGGGGTATAAATTAAGTGTGATGTTATTCTTTACTAACAAAACTTTTCCTCATAATACCCCTATGATGAGTAGAGTAAGTCCAATGTCAATCCTAAAAATTAATTGGTCAGCTAATATTTAAAAGCAATAGCGTTGTTTGGGTCAGTTAGTTATCAATAAAATACGAAACAAATTTAAAATATTCAAGGAATAAAGTGTCCAATGGACTTTAAATACTAAGTGGGGATAGTAAATAAAGACTTACGGTTAAGAATCTGGTATTCTGTTATGAATACTTCTAAGATAAATTTCTAATTGAAAAAATAATTATCTAAATGAAAAAAAATTATCACTTTTATGGAATATAGCTAAAGGGAGGTAACCGTGTAAAACATAAAAAAATACGAAGAGCTATTAGTTTGTAACAATTACTCTCCATATATTTCAAAATTTGAATATTAACATAAGCTTTTAGAATAAATATCTGGTATTGAGATATAATATACAATATATAATATATTATATATTATATATAACATATAATATATCAAAGCACACAATATATAATATTTGACAATCAGTGAAATTATTGAAGCGAAATCTATATTACAAATTAGATGCTAAGTCTATAGACATTATTACTCTTTACTATATTAAGTACCCACATTGAGGTCAGAGGAAATACATTCATAGTAATAAATAAATAACATACCACACAATATATAATATATATGAATACTTGGTAAAATATTACAATATACGAAAAATATTAAAATATTGAAATTTACGAAAAGCTAAGGAATATTGGGTAGTCATGTAATGAAAATAGGTGTTATATATTTATACATATATATATATTCACACCAACACACACACACACACACACACACACACACACACACACACACACACACACACATATATATATATATATATATATATATATATATATAAGATAAAATAAAAGATCATTTTCATATATATGCATATAAACAGACATACACTCATAATCACAACCCTAAAACACAATCATATATATATATATATATATATATATATATATACTAGCAGCTAAGCCCGGTTTCATCCGGTCGGTTTGGAGGATGTGGCTATAAAACCTGCTCTGTGTAAGCATTCGACTTGTTTGGCCACACTTACGTTAAAGAACAATTTTAGAATGACTTTTTACTGTCAAAGCGCTAAAAATAACTGACAGAAAAAAAAACAATCAAGATTCAACAAAATCAAAAAGTAAGCCCAAATGCTAAGCGAGCAAAGATGAACCATTCCACTTCCATTGTGTGTGTATATATAGCACACACACACACATTCCATTGCGCGCGCACGCACATATACACACACAAGCACACATAGCACACACACACACATTCACATACCCCCCCCCTTTACATACACACACATATATTCACACAGAGTTAAAACAGTTAAAATAGTTTACATAATTCCTCATCTCTTAAATATAGAACTGTATTAAATAGCATAAGATATTTTCTCCGAAGTTCTATCGATTCTACCATTCCACATCTCTTGATTAGAAATAACGGCAAAAGGATGGATTAGAGAGATTTTCATCGGTACATACTGCAAAAGTGAGGTCAGATAGAAAACTTATAAGTTAAGAAGGGATAACAAACAACACTCAGAGGTGAACAATTCTCAATTATGAGAAACATTTAGAAGATCAACATCATCAAAGTTTTCAATTTCCTGAGAAACTATTTATAAAACATACAGAGTTATCTTGGTTTGTGAATAATGAGTAGGATTCTGCGAAGTCGCAAAAAATCTGTCTAGAAGGCTCAACTACAGTTTGGGAGGCGAGAGTACTTGTAGAACGTGAGATGCACGAATTTAAGGGTAGTAACCCGCAACATTTGGTGGCGATAGCTGCTCAGTTCTAAATTACGTAAAGTTTGTTATTCGCCTTTATATCTGCAAAAAGAGCAGCGTGAACCACCTGTGAATGAGAGTGATGAGTGCTTGAAGAATCTGACTATTACGAAGGGTAATATCTATAAGTTTGTTTATCGGTGTCCATTTTAGTTCTCTCCTATGGTCAAAACTGAAACACATTTGCTGCCGAGGAAAGTCTGCGTAGAATAGGTGGAGCTTTTAACAGTTAGTTGATCGGTTCGGAGGTAGAGGTCCTTGAACAGTAAGATGATTTGAGGTGTGTTATTTTGATTAGACTGTAAACAGACAATCCGATGCGAATAGTTATGTAGTGGGTGAGCGAAGTGTGGTTTCTAAGTTCAAAAACGATCAAGACAGTTTGACATTTGATGGGTCTGATAGAAATACTGGTAGGTGAGACTATTGACAAATGTGTACTGACGGACGTGTATAATTCAGCATAAAAACAATTTGAACTGTGTCAGCAGTGTCGGTGTAAAAGGAGCGTTTGAACAAAGAGAGAATGTTTGCGTTACAGCAATGGTTCTCAAAATTATAAGTACTAGCGTTTTCCACAACAAATAAAAGTAAAAAATTTGATCATTCTGTTTCAGTAAGAAGACATTTTATACCCTTGTCATATCTTATTAAACATGGCAATTTGACCGTCTTCTTATCAATCCTCATATCCCCCTTAGGGTGGTCTGTTTTCCTATGAAAAAAACATTGTATTAGAGTAGTTCTATTAATTACTCATATACAGGACGTAAGATAATCCATCTACATTGCATTACCGGAAACTACAATTAGATCAATGTTGTAAAATTACTAAAGCATATTATATAAACTGAAACATAAAATACGTCAATGCATATCTAGTTTTACTGTATCACTGGTTCGGAACGCAATATAATCTGTGTATAATACAGTAGAGTGAGAGTTGTAGAGTAAAAGGGTATAGCAATACAAGATCATTGGTTGTATAATTATACAATAAAAAGCCGACGAACTGGCAGAAACGTTAGCACGCCGGGCGAAATACTTAGCGGTATTTCGTTTGCTGTTACGTTCTGAGTTCAAATTCCGCCGAGGTCGACTTTGCCTTTCATCCTTTCGGGGTCGATAAATTAAGTACCAGTTACGCACTGGTTCGATGTAATCGACTTAGTCCCTTTGTCTGTCCTTGTTTGTCCACTCTATGTGTAGCCCCTTATGGGCAATAAAGAAATAAGAAACATTATCACGCCAGGCGAAATGCTAAGCGATATTTCGTACCAGTTGCGTGCTGCTGTCAACCTAATCGACTGGCCCCCTCCCCAAAAGTTTCGGGTCATATGCCTAGAGTAGAAAAGAATGTTTAGCGGTATTTCCTGCGTCATGAGTTCAAATTCCGCTGAGATCTACTTTGCCTTTCATCCTTTCGGAGTCGATAGAATAAGTACCAGTTAAACACTAGGGTCGATGTAATCGACTTATTTCACCCACGAAATTGCTGGTCTTGTGTCAAAAAAATTGATATTAATATTCCTTTCTACTCTAGGCACATGGCCCGAACTTTTGGGGGAGGGAGCCAGTCGATCGGCTCATCCCCAGTACACAACTAGTACTTAATTTATCGACCCCGAAATGCAAAGTCGGCCTGGGTAGAATTTGAACTCAGAACGTAAAAACAGACGAAATACCGCAAAGCATTTCGCCCGCGCGTGCTAACGTTTCTGCCAGCTCGCCGCCTAATATTTGAAATTAATATTACACTATAAAAAAAAAGGCAGCGAGCAGGCGGAATCGTTAGCATGCCGGGCAAGGTGTTTTGAGGCATTTCATCCGTCTCTACGTTCTGAGTTCAAATTCCGACGAAGATGATTCTGCCTTTCATTCATTCGGGGTCGATGAAAATAAGCATCGGTTGAGCACTGGGATTGATTTAAACGAATTAGTCCCTCTCTACAAACCGGTGACTTTGTGCTAAAATTTGAAACCAATATTACACAATAAAATGGACATAGCAATATTGATCAGTGCTACAATACAAAGAAAGTAAAAGAGTGATACAAGAAGTGATACAGGAGAGTAAAGTACAGTCATAGTGTAATTTCAGTACAATAATAAAGTGCAGTAGCAATAATGCTGTATATCAATAGTAAACTGGAATTAATTCTCTATAATAATAGAGTACAAGTATAGTAATACTGTACAGTGAAATATAATAATAGAGTACAAGTACAGTAATACTGTACAGTGAAACAGTATAGTAGTAGTATAACCGCACGGCAATTGAACATAATAATATTACTGTACTGATACAGTACAGTAATAGAGTAGGCTGATACAGTACACTAGAAGTCATAACATAGAAAGCCAAAAAAAGGCGGCGATTTGGCAGAAACGTTAGCACGCGGGTGAAATGCTTAACGATATTTCGTCTGTCTTTACGTTCTGAGTTCAAATTCCACCGAGATCGACTTTGCTTTTCATCCTTTCATGGTTGACAAATTAAGTACCAGTTGTGTACTAGGGTCGATCTAATCGAGTGGTTCCCTCCCCAAAAATTTCGGGCTTCGTGCCTAGAGTAGAAAAGTCAAAAGATATGGAGATATTCGTTGTAGTAGAAATATATTTCTTTCCTGAATTCGATCCGTTATACTGAGTCAGTAATTTTAATCTTTGTCCAACTGCAATTAAATGTGTGAACCCATTAGGCAACCATTTGGCATTAGTCAGAAGGATTGTAGAAACTTAGCTGCACCTTACAACACTCCATCACCCCATCTAAAAGTTAATCACAAGATACAAGCTTTTATCGTATTGCCGCTCACAACAAACCTTCATCCAGATTTATTCAACCAGTAAAATAAGCAAAGCATGAATAGCGACGTCATGTCTATAAAATACAAAAGGAGGGGTTGTAGTGAACATAAACCTATAAGTGGTTTATTGATGAGCTCACAAGTCGGTCAATTAAGGACCACAGCGTGATTCCTCTCTCCATTTATATTAGTGAAACGGTTATGTAGTCAGATATAACAGTTTTCTTGATCAAAAGTATTTTTTATCGCTCCAAGGATTCTCTATTAATTAACCGTAAGCTGACAGCCAGCTTTCATGTATGGAACTAAAAGGTCATCGAGGATTTGGGCAGATTGAAAGAAATTTGAAAGAAATATTAGAAAGGGGGAAAATAGAGACGTGCATTTCAAAGAAATTGTTCGTATAAATGGATCGCTAATCTTACATTTTCTTCATCTTTGCAGCCATATGCCACAGTAAAATCTGTAGATTTGAGTGAAAAATTGAGACGGAAGTTCGTATCGTACTGCAGGCAACGAGTTTTCATTTGCTCATTACTGAGTTAATTTAAGATTGGATAAAGAGAGTAATTATGGAGAAAAGAAGAGGCTATAGAATAGAGGTACTGTTTTGCATAACTACCAAAATTGCTGTCCCGAGTTCAATTTCAGCAAGGATAATTAGAAGCTAAAGTGGTTTCCTCTTCGTGATATTTTGAAATTGTAGCCAAATATTTCCCATCACACTCTTCCGTCATAAAAAAATAAGTGCAGGAAACATGAATTAAAAATAATGTAGTACTGTATACATTAAACATTAAATGCATACGTGATGATCAGACGCTGAACGGCTTCTTTCATAGGTTTCATCAAACACGGCAGATCAGGAGCAAAAGAAAATCAACAATAATC
>NC_142930.1:71292656-71300156 GCF_046866305.1 Octopus bimaculoides
CTTAGCGGTATTTCGTCTGCCACTACGTTCTGAGTTCAAGTTCCGCCTTAGACTTTCATCCTTTCGGGGGTCGATAAATTGAGTACCAGTGTAAGCGACTAGTCCCTCCACCAAAATTTGAGGCCTTGTGTCCCCAGTAGAAACGATTATTATTATTACTGTTGTATGTATTTCGCTTGCCGCTGCATTCTAAGTTCAAATTCTGCCAGAGTCGACTTTGCTTTTCATCCCATCGAAGTCGATAAATTAAGTACCAGTGAAACACTGGGGTCGATGCAATAGACTAGTCCTTTCCCAACAAATTTCAAACCTAGTGCCTTTAGTAGAAAGGATTATTACTATTGTTATTAAGGCGGCGAGGTGGCAGAATCTTTAGCACGCCTTGCAAAACGCTTAGCGGCATTTCGTCTGACTTTATGCCAAGTTCAAATTTCGCAAAAGACGACTTTGACTTTCATCCTTTAGGCTTTATAAATTAACTGCCAGTTGAGTACTGGGCGCGATGTAATCGACTAGTCTCCTCCCCCAAATTCAGGCCTTGCGTCAATAGTAGAAAGGATTATCATTATTATTGCTGTTATTCTGGTCCATGTGAGGCCTGACTGAGCACACCTATGACCAAGGACATTCCTGCGTTGACCATTTTTGTATAACAAAAACTACATTATAGAACCTTTATTTATTTTTTACTGTAGTTTGTGATTTAGGTAGAATTCGGCTGCTAATTCAAGCTGGTAGTGTCAGCATGTAGGTTCATTTGTTGTTTGATGATGGTGTTGTTGATAGTGCTTATGGTGGTAATGATGTTTGTTGTAATATTCGTGTTGGTGCTAGTGATGATGTTGATGTTAGTGTTCTTAGTGTCAGAGACATGGTTGTAGCGGTTTTATTTTCTAGTGACGGAGAAAATTGTGTCAGTGTCGGTACAGTGGTAATGTTGACGATAGTGAAGGAGGCTAACTGGCAGGAACGTTAGCGCGCCGGGCGAAATGCTTAGCGCTATTTCGTCTGTCTTTACGTTCTGAGTTCAAATTCCGCCGAGGTCGATTTTGCCTTTCATCCTTTCGGAGTCGATAAATTAAGTACCAGCTGCGTACTGGGGTTGATCAAATCGACTGGCCCCCCTCCTCCAAAATTTCGGGCCTTGTGCCTAGAGTAGAAAAGAATCGTTAGCACGTTGGACAAAATGCTGAGCGGATTGTGGTTTGTCTTTACGTTCTTTGTTCAAATTGTGCCGAAGTCGACTTTACTCTTCATGGTTTCAGTATCGATAAAATCAGTACCAGTTGAGGCCCGTCCTGAAATTTCTGGCCTTGTTCCAAAATTTGAAACCAATTGTCGATGACAGTACTGAAGATAATGGTGGCAGAAATTTTGGTAAAGGTAGTATTAGAGTCCATAATGGTGGCCATGTTGTTAGGCCGATGGTGTTGACAATGTTTTTAATGACAGGCAGACGGGGGTGGTGTAGGTGTTGGTGTGTTTTCAAACCGTCTATGACACCGAACAGACTAATGACATTACGGGTCGTAAGTAAAACGTCTTGTTATGACTCATGAATGACACTCAAAGAATAATAAAAGCGATAACACCCTAGAAATGCGATGTTGGCATTCAAGATAAAAACTGATGACGCGAAATATAAGTTGGTTTCGCAAACGAAAATTGATGGAGGCGGGGTGTTCATGCTACCTGTAGGCCCGCTGGTGGCTGGCTGAGCAAATACGAAATAGGTACACCCAGCAGCAGCTGTAAGGAAATTCTGTTCAAATTTAGGAGCTGCTGTGTCGTTGGTTCTTAAAGGCAGCCCTACATGCTTTCGCAAAGCATAGCGATACACCCTTTATCAAATGGTGGCTTAATTAATCCACTGGTGATGGTAAATGTATTATGCACTAAGGGATTTCTTCAAAGTTAATTTTACCTTTTCTTTGTTGCTTTTCTTCTCACGGCAGCATGCAGTGAGTTTGCCATACAGCATAATTTGAGGCAGATGATGACTCACTGTCCTATAAATGTCTGATTGAGGGCGTTGGAAAGGACAGAGCGTCAATTTCTTTGTCGCACAGGAGTAATCGATGTTTTTTTTTTCTCTTTATTTAGTGACTGTGAATACGTTCTGGTGCAACAGAACATGTCAAGAAGGAATATTTCCGAAGATTTTGTTGCGCATGTGTGGATCGCTGTGTGTCCGCAGTTTAGAGCTGGGAGCAAAACGAGAAGTGTAAACCTGGAATAAATATGAACAAGCAGGCTGATATTTTCCATTGCATACTTTGTGATCGATGATAAATGGAAGTGTAAAGGTTGTCAAGCAGATATTTCCGATCAGATAAATCATATAGTAATATTTCTTTCAAAATATTGTCCATAATAATTGGTGTTTCCCCTTTCCTGTTTTGATGTGGTGTTTTTGTTAGTCTTCATAGATTAACAATTTCTTACATTGACATTTTTCGGTGAAGAGTATGATCAATTGTATCGATTGCTAAGACATGGCTGCTATTTATCTTATCGATTCCAAATGATAAAAGTTAAAGTCGTCCACCGAAGAATATAGATCAGGTAATAATATACTGGACGTATGGGTTAAATTTGACGATTTCTTTTATGTCTCCTCTTTTTTTTCTGGAACAGCTTGATGTATCGGTGAACAGTGAACGGCATTGTAGAGCATAAAGATTAAATTTATAGCTGAGAAAAAGTTAGCTGACATAGAGGACTGAAAGCCATGTGAATATTGGAAAAGATTTACCTTATCATGAAGATTCGCGCTGGCATTGAAATGCTGAAATCATGAATGCTGCTCAATGCTTTGTGTACACTTTACGGGTTGCAAGACATTACATGGACTGCTGCAACGGAGACTACGAAGCCGTGGCCTGCAGGACGTGTAACGGCAGACATTTTGACTGAGTCCTCCCGCCAGAATTCATGCATACATCTTTGAACAGGGCCATACAGTTTTTCTTCGTCAAACACAGTACGTATGTTTATCTGGGACTATATCGATCAGTGTATCCTTCCTAAGATAGTCATGTATAATTTGAAGAGGGTTTCGTAGCTATTTCTGGTGACGGAATATAACATCTCTGTTATTGTAAATGTAGTTGTTTAGCCCTAGGTTAATCCTCATTGAGTTGCCCTATGATTTGCTGATATTACTGTTGTTTTGTAACCCTAGTCCAATCCCGATTGGGTAAACCTATAAACAAAGGCGGTCCAACCACGACCATCTTTTGTGGGGTATGACAGCTTCATCAAATGTCGTGTTTTTATACAAGACAGTTAAATGTGATTTGACGGAGATTTGGCTGCTATCTTTTGCAGAACTAGCAACTGTATGGAAGCTGCCTCACGTGTGACAGTGAAAATGGGATCGTTAACTGTCGTGGACTTTGTGTTACGTATGTAAACATTAAATTTTATCACACGAACATTCTGGATACTCTCTCAGACTATTCAAAGTATATTAAAGGTGTGTGTGTGTGTGTGTCTGTGTGTGTGTGTGTGTGTGTGTGTGTGTGTGTGTAGGGAGAAACTAAATAACGAAGAAGTAGAAAAAACGTTCCAGCAAATAGAAGTTAGATTGTTGGGTAAGACTGACGATTTAGTGAGGGTGGCTGTTGAGCAAGTACGTCAACACTTGTCGCCCTGTGAAAATGGAGTCATCTGTCACTGAGATAAACTCTTCCTGCTGACATCTCTGATATATGTGAATGCGAACATATGTACATACACATATACATAAATGCTTGCATACATACGTAAGTATGTAAAGAAATACTTGAGCACGTACACACAAGCTTAAATACATACACAAACATATGTATATTGACACATTTGTACCTGTCTATGTGTGTGTGTATAAGCATGTGTTATATATATATATAACTACATACAATATATATATTTTATACATACATACATACATATATATATATATATATATATATATATATATATATATATATATATATATATATATATATATACATATATATATATACATATATATATATATATACACACACACATATATATATATATATATATATGTATATATATATATATATATATATATATATATATATATATATATATATATATGTATATATATATATATATATATATATATATATATATATATATATATATATATATATATGCGAGTAAAAATAAATACAAAAAAAGGGGGTTTTGTATGATTGTGTATAGAGGAATATATTATTTTGTTTAAAAGAGTTCCAACACTGTCTGTTTTTTATGTTTTATTTATATTCCTGCAAAGACCTGATATATATATATATATATATATATATATATATATATATATATATATATATATATATATATATATATATATATGTATATGTATGTATGTATGTATGTATGTATGTATGTACTTGACAAAATTGGGAAATTGTAATACGCAATAGGAAGTTCGTCTACAGGTACTGGTTACCAAATGTCATTACACAGTGGGAATATTCCTGTCATTTGATATACATCTGGAATTCCATTGTATCCGTAGAGTTTATGCAAAGAGATAAATAAGAGAAAATTGATTCAACGACATTCTTTATTCTATAACACTACAGTTGTTTCTATAAATCTTTACAACCGTAATACATTGGCGATAAGATATAATTAATATATTGCGTAATCGCTATCATGTATCAAAAGTGTAAAATGTGTTTCTTCAGGTGAATATTTTGAATAATGATAATATTCGTTAGATCAGATAGTCATTTCACTCCACACTCGAATAAACATACACATCTTTGGGTATTCATTCTTGTATGGGGTGAAATAATCTAACGAAGGACTTATTCAAGTGAAACACATGATTGGAAAAGATTATGCAATATGTTAATTATATCATATCACCAATGTACTAAGGGTGTGATGATGTGTAGAAACAATTGCAGTGATATAGAATTTAAAATTTCATAAAGTCCATTTTTTATTCTTTTTCATCTGTCTTTTTGCCTGTTTTTCTCTCTCTGTATATATATATATATATATATATATATATATATATATATATATATATATATATATATATATATATGTATGTATGTATACACGTACACATACGCATATATACGGATATATATACTCACATACATATCTATATATGTGTGTGCATATTTATACATACACATACATACATACATGCATACATATAAGTATATATATTTAAACATGTGTATGAGCGTATGAAACTGTTTGGTTAAGTGAAGGCGGAGCAGAAATTTTGATTCACCTAAACTTTTACATACATATTAAAAAACACAAAAAACAGATTCTAATAAAGTGTCCTCTTTCAATCGACGATACATTGCACAAATCACACATAACAGAATTTAAAAGAAATATTGTTTCTTCTCTGTTTTAACGGGAAGCCTTTCAATTACCTAATGATAGTGTTTGCCAACAGACATGTTGGCCTCTTTATGTTCGATATTTTACAAAGCCACTCTGTCTAGTGGCGTTTGAGTCTTGGTACTGCTAAGATATGTCAATATTCTTCTGAAGCAGTTGAAGAAGCACCCTGAAGAACATAATGTAGCAGTAATAGTTTCCAAGTTGTCTAAAATTGGCAGTATTCCGTCAAGGTCGTTTTGTAAAGAATATTAACACCAGCTGCAGTTCCCTGTGAAATTTTGGGAAACATGGTCTGTGATAAATTTTGTTTATATTATCAGTTTTGTCTTTAAGAGATCCAGAACAACATCATGATGTAAGACACTAAGTTGATTGTGACCATTTCACTCTTCCCATGCACCAGAGTTTATGATAGAGGAGAGTACACAAAATGTCTCTTGGTATACCGTTTAAATGACGGTTCTATTTCTACAATTGCTTTATCAAAAATGAAATCATAAATACACCGTGGTAGTCTTTCGCACTTCGATCCGATGGCCTTTCCTTTGCTGATGTACCAATACAAGAGAATCCCGATGATCACAATCCACGATACACTATTATTAATATAACCCACCTCCGCTCACCTCACAATATATCCCCTTATCAATCCTGCTACCAGAACCCCTAAATGACAAACTGAAGACTAAATAAGCAATTCATCGTTTTTTTATATCACTCTGCCCTACACAAATAACAGAAGTTAGTAAACCTCTCCACAAATAACCATTAATATAACTCGTACTACTCAAACTTCTAAATTAACTCATAAAATTTCTTATACCATACCTCACTAATTTCAATTATATTGCAGTCAAAATCACCGGACCAGAAATTTGGCAATCGATATGAGACTTGTTTTGTCTGTGGAACTCTTTCGTCTTTGAATGATCCTGCGTCTTGGAGGATATGATTTCTTTGATAGTTTTACCAAATGGTTTTAAAAGTTTTCTGTATTTTTACAATTAAAAGTTTTTCTTTGATTGTTGTGGTTGTTCATCTACAGTCGGCTTCATGGAATTTTTGCTGAAGCTGTTTCTGCTTGACAGTCCTGTTTTCAGCGCAACCAATCTGAATAAGAGGTTAAAAATTACATTTATTAATACACTTTTATTTGTATATATTTTATTATCTTGATCATCTCTCGAATGAAGTAGTGCCTTTACCATATCAGGTTATTTCACTACTACGTAATGTACTTCATTATATCTTCAGGACTGCCTTCTTACATTTTGAGATTTCTTCCTTGTCGAGTGTTTCGCTTTAAAAAGTTTGTTATTTTGGACTCTCCTCAAAAAAGTTGTCCAGAACTGAAAAGGCTCTGAGTAGTAAGGTATAAAATATTGTGGTTGGTTTCAATATCAGTCATTTATATTTGTTAGCAAGAAATGCATTCGAAAATGGACATAGACGGCAAGAGGAGAATATTCCTTTATTATTGGTATCAAAGCTCTATGAACACCGCTCATATTTGTTGCATCATAAAAACATTGTCCAACAATTCCGTCAAGATTCAATATCTGCTTGCCGAATACATTTTAAATAACTCATAAAGAACAATTAACTTAGAAAGAGTTGCATAAAATCCGATGAAAGCCTCTCTAATTTCTCATTTATTGATAAATCTCAACATATTGCACTTTGCTCAATCCTGCAGACATCTGAAGCTTCAACATTGATAATGGAATATTCAGTTGCTGTGCTGCTAAAAACAGAAAACCCCTCAGCCATGATATCAAGAATTTGGTTTTAAAATAATGGGTGAGCTCCAAAGTATATGAACCTCTAACTTTTCTTTGTTTTCCTTAGTTCAAAGATGTAGAAATTACAAAAGTTTCTTACGGTTAATAACAGAAAATTTGCCTACAGTTACTGCATTTTTACGCATAACGTCATGTTTTGAAGGGCAGTGCTCAGTAGATTTTAAGTAACAATTTTCAAGTATTCTCGGTTCCATGATACTTAATGCTTTTGTGTGACATTTAGTTGATCTACTTTGCGTTCGCTTGAGAGTTTACTCACCTTATCGTCACCTGTATCATTGATTGCACGCTTTGTGATCTAGTAATA